>NC_092058.1:18760236-18877736 GCF_039877785.1 Chaetodon trifascialis | reverse complement strand
ATGTGGCTCTACAGGAAGTTCTCTGCTCCAAGCAATCAGTGGAGATTTAACAGCTGTTCATCAAAAATAGTTCAGATTAATAAAAATAGCAATGAGAAAACAAATTGTCGTTTTTATATTCCTGTATGTGCAGTGTTGTGCCTGAATGAGTTCATTGAACGATAGTTCATGAACGCGTTTTGGGCGAACGTCAACTGAACGTACTGTATTACTGCCTGATGAAGGTTACTGTGAACTCGTTCATTCTGGTATCTGTGAAGGGCACGCTCTCTCACTTTAATTTTGTTCAATAGGGTGCCAGATTTCTATACCAGCTCTAAACCCGGCTAAAACACACCGTAAACAGGCCTTAATATGTAGCGGAAGAAACACCCAATCTGGCAACACCAGCCACCGGTGCCGCACCGCCGCATGTGTCATCAAAACAAAAAGCAGCATGTAGGCGACAAAGCAGCAAGGAGCGTCGTATGATCATTTAAACGAGTTTTATGACAAGGTCGGTGAGGGTGGGAAAAATCTTACATTTCTGTGCAAACTTAGCCCGCCGGCTTTCAAAAAGAAAATCCACACTTCAGTCACATGGAGTGAAAGCTGCAGCTGCTACTAGTGTGGACTGAATGGGCAGCAACAAAGCGTAAAAGCAACAACGGGGAAATGCTGTCCCCTCAGTGCTAATGTAAACCCTGACTGTATAAGGATTCAAAATTGGATATGAAGATTAAATCTGACGCATAGTTACAGTGTTAAAACATAAAATAATTGCTGTCTGTGGTTCTATATGGGCTGTGGCAATAATTTTTAAAAATAATAGCTTGCAGCAACATATGGAAAAAAAGAACTATGAACTAGTTCATTTTTGGAACGGTGAACTTAGTTCAAAATTGTGAATTACAAACGCTGAACTGAACTAGTTCATTTTAAAATTTGTGAACTGAACTTTGAACTAGTTCATGTAGAAAGTGAACTTCCCCACACTGTATATGTGTACAGATTAAACACAACACAGAGTCAGGATAGCTGTTTCCCATCTGCCTCCAGTCGTCATGCTAAGCTAAACTAATTGCCTCGTGAGCGAGAGTGGTATCGATCTTCTCATGTAACTCTTGGCAAGAAAGTACATACTGAAAGCTTATTTCCCAAAATGTTGAACTATTTCTGTATCTTGAAAATTCCTCTCGAGTCCCCCAACAGGTACAATGCTGTATCAGTGGAGTGACCCATTAATAAAGGCACCTTTCCAAGTCGTTGTACAACTCTTAATAACAGATTGTAGTAATATGGAAATACATAACACAGAAATATATTGATGGAAGAGGAACAGTGACCTGCTTTGTTTGATACACCGTGTTCACCCACTGTCTGCTCTCTCTCTCTGCATTACACACACATATGCACACACACTCGCCTCACAACACATTATATTTGACAGTGTCGGAACAATTTTTCTCACACAGGAGAGGAGTAGGCATTCTGTGCGTGTGTGAGTGTGTGTGTGTGTGCATGCACATGCGTATAAGCCTGAGTGTGTGCAAGTGTGCGTGCGTGGGTCTCTGTGTGTGCTTAAAACCTAATTTGTCTATGGGCAAACCCATCTCTGAGGGCTGTATTAAAGGCATTTTGCACTGTAATGGGCTGACATGTTAATCTGAATCTCTATTCTCTGTAGCTAATGAACATATCCATCCTACCCTGGGTGCGTGTGCGTGTGTGTGTGTATGTGTGTGTGTGTATGGTAAAATGGCAAAGTAGTCCCATTTCTATGACGCTACTGAGGCAAACATAAATTTGAACACTGGTGCCAAGGTGATGTGGGTTTATGTATTTTTAACAATGACAACAATGAAGAGTGTTGAATTTTGAATTGCTCACACAGTTTGTGTGTACGTGTGTGTGTGTGTGTGTGTGTATGTGTGTGTGTGTGTGTGTGGGGGGGGGGTTTGAGTGTGTATATGTGGAGGAGAGACATAGATCTGACAGTTCTGGGTCAGACCAGTCCCATGGAGTCAGGAAACCTACAGAAGACATAACAAAATACAGAAATACACACACACACACACACACCACACACACACACACACACACACACACACACACACACACACACACACACACACACACACCTAGTAGGTGAAGATGACAAATGTTTGTCACGAAAACGGAAAGAGAGGAGTCGTTGGATTTGGGCAAAAAGGCCGTCCTGCTGTGCCAACACTCATATATCAGTCCACACCTTAGGAGCAGAGAGAACTGAACACACACATAATAAAAAAATACGCATAGTCAACAACACACATGTAGAGACTTCTGACTGGAGGGCTACACGGAGCGAGAGCGAACAGGGAGCTGTGATACTGTACTGTCATCGGGGGCATAAACACACCACACTATGGCCGTGTTGAGCGCAGCCGCGAGTCCGCCTAATTAACACTGACATATATAGGATGGTGAGGTCAGTCGCATCACCAGCACTGCTCTAATGTATTCATCACACCCAAACTTGAGATATCAGATACAGTATGTTATTTTTTCCACGCTTCCCCCTCACCATCATTACAAAATGTAATTTCCACTGACGCATCAGGGCCAGATTATCCTCATCCTTCAGCAAAGAAAAACTGAGCAGAAATCAATTGCAGCTGAAGATTTTCTCATTTCTCTGTGTTGCTTCACTACTGTACTGTCAGTTGCATCACCTCTCCGCTCTGTGGCTGGTGTGGAATTGACCACTGCTGTGCTTGGCAAGAGCGCGTGCATGAGTGTGTGTGCGGCGTTTAAAGAGAGAGAAAGAGAGCAGGAGACAGCTTATGCATGTGCACGCCAGTCATAATATCTGCATAATGTCCCCGAGGTCTATGACTGTATAACTAATACTTGTATTATTGCTAGAATAAAACATTACGCTGAACCAAGCAGGATTAGAAAACAAGCATGACAGCCTCTTCCCACTTTCTCTCTCTCTCTCTCTCTCTCTCTCTCTCTCTCTCTCTCTCTCTCTCTCTCTCTCTCTCTCTCTCTGACACACACATGCATGCACACACACCGGGACACATATGCATGTGTGGAAGCAAGCAGCCCAGGGCCATGTACACTAGCAAGCGGCCATGTTTCTTTCACAAGAGGCTGCAGTGAGGCTGTCATAGTGGGCATAGTGCTCTCCCTCGCTCTTGCACACACTCAGACGAACCCACACGCCGTACTGTGACATCATGCCACACATTTAGACCAGAGGGTCAGAGGGTAACACAGCTTTATGTGCTGAGGCTTCATTGCCGTCATGCTCGGTGACTGCAACGGCCCTTATTCAGCTCTCTTCCTCTCAAATGCACACACTTAAACACACACACAGGCCAGAAACGTCAAAGATATCCCACTATACCAGCAGCTCCTATCGCTCACATCGCCACTGAGAGGACAGGTCCCTGCACACAGAGGTGAGGCTGCTTCAATCCACATAATGATAGGTGGGCCCTGCCTTCCTCTCTGACCAGCAGGGCTTTCAAACATCTGGCCCGCACCGCGGCAGTCAGAGTCAACATTCTTCTAGCGAGTAAAAACCCCTCATCCATCTTCTATCCACCTTTCAACCTTTCTACCTACTACTAGACATTTAGATCCTCCTTTCTGGCAAGCTGCCACTCATGAGCTTTTGAAGCGCTATGTGCACGTACACCCCCATCATCTTCACAGTTATTCTGATGGTGATATCCTGGGACACACAGGAGTGTTTTGGGGGCTTCCCTGGCAGAGGTGTGCACCTCTGCCAGGATATCCAAGCTTACTAAACATAAGATAAAATACTGCCCTGGCTTCCTCCTTGTGAGTTAAACAATCATAGTCAACTTTTTCAGGGCTAGCTCTTTGGATTCGTTGGTTTGACCCACTGGCAACGTTATCCAGAAAAAACAAGGAATGGTGTCATGCAGTTTGCTCCAAATCATTCAGCATCAGTACCACCATGGACGCATTAGCCTGTGCACCGACCCTGTGACAAAATAAGGTGCTCATCCGTTATTAACAGCCCTGTTCCTCCGACTTTCTGTGAAATCTGTGTTTTCTCTATGCTACATTACCTTTTGTGTGGCAAAAGGAGTATTTTCAGAATACCCATCATAAAAGCAACAAACTGAAATAAAGAAGAAAACTTGATTCTGACATAATGATCCTTTGAAGACCAGCAGGTCCACCTTAACGGACCAATGCCATTTGGTGTACATTGCCAATCAAAATGTTTATTACATTTCCAAAAACCAGATGACACACATCTAGCCTGTAGCTTTCAGGGCCATGGAGCCGTGGGGCCCGGCAGGTGCCCACGCAGCCCGGCAGGTGATCCAACGTTTCATGAGCTGTTATCTCCTCACAGAGGTCTACACTGTGGACAACTGACCAATACAACACCTTACGACAAATCATGCACATAACGGTTGCTGCTCCCTGGGCAAAACCCTTATCCATCTCACCCCGACCACAGCCCGACCCCCTCCCCTCCCCTCCCCTCCCTCCCTCCAGAGGCCGCCTGCTCCTCACCTGAGGCAGCGCGGCGTTGATCTGCCGCTGGAGCACGTCCCTCTCGTGCAGCGCCCCCTGTAGCTTGGTCTGAGACTGAATGAGGGTCTCCTGAGTCTCCCTGAGGGACTCCAGCAGCTTGTCCCTCTCGTCCAGCATGTTGACCATCAGCTGCTCGAAGTTGGCCTCCTGGTCCGAGCCGTTCGGGACGCCGCCGGTGCCTCTGGGGGGACCGGCCGAGTCTCCCTCGCTGATGGTCGGCATCACCTCGCACATCATCTTTCCTGCTCTGCGGTCTGGGCAACGCTATAGGACAGTGTCGCTATCGGGATCCAGAAGGAAAATGTGCGGGTTACAAGCCTGATAAACAGACTTACAATAACTGATAAGAGGGCCTATTAACGCCCCGTAGCAGCGGGCAGCCTATGCGCCCGCAGATACGCGCTTTATCCCCATTGCATTCAGTCTGTCATGCATCAAACGTGCATCCTCAAGCCTCATATCGCCTTACCTAATCAGAGTGACTGAAATGCTGAAATGATGGTTGACCTTTCATCCATATTAACCGGCGTCTTTTCACCCCGTGAGCAGATCCGCCCTGCCCGGCGCGCCATGCACTCACATGTAGAAATCCCGGCGTGATATGATTGACAGCTCAGAGAAAGACGGGTGCGTTTGGAGGGGTGGTGCCCGCGAGCACGACGGAGATCATAGTACATCGGCAGGAAAATAAAAAGCAGGAAAAAAATCCGCGAGGAAATGTTTTATCTGCGTCCTTAGTCTTGGGGACAGTGAGAGCGAGTCTTATCTGCATCCGCCTTCCCCGCTTCCATCTCTCCACACCGCCACCGAACCGACGCTCACTCCTCCTCCCACACACACACAGTTGCTCAGTCACACACACACACACACACACACACGGGAATCTGCAGTTGTCACTACCAAGCTCTGGAAATAAGGGACCAACTCCCAGCGTTCAGCCTATAAGCGTTTTGCACCACATGCACATGGTACAAAACGGAGAAGCAGATTTAGCTGGACGGTCATGAATGTCATTGCATAATCTCTCAACCCAACACTGGTATCGTGTTTCTACAGTTAGCGCACACTTGACCCTTGATTAGTAAAATGTAATTAACTTTTCACATCAGCACCACTAAGCACGTCCATGATCTGACAGCTCCCGAGACGTGATGCGCGTCCTGGCAGCATCAGTTTAAGCAGAGCACACAGGCGGGATGTGCGACGCGCAGCGCCCCCTGCAGGATCTGACGGGAACCTGAAGATCAGAAATACCAGCGATATTTAAGAGAAAACCTGGGAAAGCAGGCATCTCCTCACACGGTATATAACTGACTGTAAATAATTTGCTGTTGCATGATCTTCGGTTGTGTTTGGTCCTAACATCAAATAACGTGCTAACCATTATTTCCCATCTAAATTATTGACGTGATGGTTGTTGGAAGTAGTTCTGTGAATTGAAGTTGAATCGGTGAAACTGTGATGGAGTGACAGAGCACTCTGTGGACATACTTGTCTTTAAATGATGGTGTACTGATGAAGGTCTGCAGGGGTTTGGCTGCTGTACGAGCGGATGTCATTAAGATAAAGGTTGTGAGGATGTGATAAAACAGTAATTTAAAACAATTAAAATGTACAATATAACTGACAGAAATTGTCTTGGAAAGAATAATGAAATTATTCAAGGAAGATTATATTAAATCAGAGATTGTTGGATAAAGTGTTTGTATTCTTTGGTGTACATCCACAATTCAATCAGTATTCCCCAATTCTGAAATAAGTTTCAACCCTTTAAAATACTTTAAATTATCATATTACTTATTCATTTTCTCAGTATGTGTCAGTATATGTGATTTCTATTTCAATCAATCTATATTTGTCATTATATTATAAGTAAATCCAGATATATTAAGGTATACAGCGACACAGTGCAGGAAGATTAAAAGCCTTCACGCAATCACTTTTCAGCTCCTCGTTAGATACAGAAATCTATTTATCGCCACCTAGTGGCCGAGTCTGACCGGCACTTGTCTCCTGTAGTTCTTCAGTTAGAGGTGAAGAAGTATTCAGATATTTTTCGTAAAAAGTAAAGTAAAAATAGCAATACTGCACTGTATAAATACTCTGTTACGAGTCGAATTCTACCAAATTAAAAATAAAAAAATTATTTGTACCAAAATCTAAAAAACAAAATTGGCTAATAATACATATTATATTGTTCTAATTGATGCACTGATATGTACATTATATTAAGTTTATGGTGCAATGCTAATATAAACTGTTTAGATTACTTAATTCTTTTATATATTTAGCCGATAGATCAGAATCTATACTTTGTGTTACAAGAAGGATAATAATTAGATATTAGGGAGCAATACAGACAAGAAAAGGCTTGGTGAAATTTCCAGCCACAATAAGAAGAAGCTGATGTCTCCTGATGTCTCCTCTGACCCATCTGTAAAGTAGGAGAAGATGAGACAATCCCTGTGCATGTTATTTAATTGCAAGGAGTCATTTCTCATGGCCAGAGGTGGAAGCATCACCTCTGCTTTTTTGGTCCTCTTTAAACTACAGCAGAGATTTCTCCATAAACTAATTTGTCCTTAGTTTCATAGGGCTTTGCCCCGGGAGATGTGTCCTTCTGCTGTAAAATTTTCAAGGTCTTGACAACAATGTTGTCAACAGCCACTCTGGGATGCTGTGGAGGCCTGCAGCCCTTTTGCAAAATACTTACACAGGTCACTGAACACAGCACTGTGGATCTTTTTAGCATTGTGACTCTTGGGTTTGATAACATCGTCAGTGCCAAAGTCATATCTGACAACATTTTCCTTCTCTGACTGATGGTTATCATCTCAGTCTACTGTGCTGTAAGTGTAAGTGAGGAGTCCAATAGCGTCTGATGATGTTGTTGAGTGACAGGTGGATGGACAGATGAAACAAGTGATACAGGAACCATCTCATGTCTCTTCAGTGAAGCTAGATGGGCAGCAGTTGTTTAATACATTATGAATATAAATAAAATGAATCATTGACTAAAAACAATGTTTGACTAGACTCTTCACTTACTCATGTCACTTTATCTGAGCTTTGTCATACCTCCTCTTGCAGTTTTTGTTAAACTTTGCTGATTAATAACTTTGTTCAAGTCAAAGTCATGAATTAATGAATAGTACAAAACAATAATTTAGAAAGTGTTAATCAACCAGTACCTTAAAGTGCAATTAAATCATACCCATAACATTTAGAACCTGCACACACAAAGCAAACATTAAGCATCACATTAAGCTCCACAGACAGTGAACTTAAGTTGCACATCAGACAGCATTTGCAACAATGACCAACGTTCCAGAATCGTATTTTCATTTTGGCCTAACCAACAATAGCTGAGGAATAAAGCACTCTTAACAATGTTCTGTAAAAAACAATAATAACACTGAATGGAGAAATACTATCAAATACTGTTAGCGTACAGTAAAATAAAAAAATACATATTACTCTGTTAAGGAAAGCCTTAATTTGCCAATATTTATGTCTTAATTGGGCTTATAAATAATGAGGCAGAGCCACTCACCTTCGGCCACGAGAAATCATTGAAATGCTCACAATCACCGGCAGATGGCAGTAAAACAGAAAAACCCGACAACGGTACTCTCGCGTGACTTCCTGGGGCACGTCATTCCATGATGGCTGAAGATCCTGGCGGAGCATTTTTCAATTTCTCTCTCATTTTTCTTTCTTTCTCTATACCTCAACTTGCCATAGAGAAATGGCAGGACTCACAGGCCCGTTAAGCGTCCACAGATTACTGGTGACGACATGCCCAAGAAAGGAAACCGAAAACGGCTGAAATTTAAGGCCGGGGACGTTTGTTCCGAATCAGGTAGGCTAATATGAGTTACGTTTACATCAGACAGCAAGCTAGCCCGCCCACTGTTAGCACTCCGTACTCAGCCGGATTTGAAATGACTTAGTTCCCCATTTCAGTTCACAATTTCGCATCTATGAATGCTTTGACTTAAATATAATACGGTAATATATTAAAAGTTAGGTCCGCTTTAGTTTGTGTGTCTTTGCTATTAGCCAGAACTAAAAGGCAGATGAAGGTAACGCTGAAGTCATTTTCGTTAAAAAAAGCAAGGCAAAGCAAATTTATTTGTATAGCACAATTCATACACTAGGCAATTCAAAGTGCTTTACAGAAGCATAAAAATACAATAAAATCATACATATCAAAGAAAGAAAGAGATTAGAAGAGAATTGAAAAATAACAATAACAGAGCGGTTGTGGAACGTTATTTTTTTTCTTAGTGACTGTTGCTGATTATGCTGATGCCGACCCAGCCGTAGTGAAGTCTGGGAGGGTGAAAAAGGCTGTTGTCAATGCAGTCGAAAAAGAAGGTAACTTGTGATTATGTAACTTACTGTCAGACATGTCAGTGTCACTTGGCATTGACTTGAAAGGTCATCCGAGTGCTCAGTTTAACGCTGTGTTTCAGTAAAATTACTCTGCGGCCTGGAAGCATCCAATGGAGCTGTAGAGGAGGTCCTCTCGTCAGCAGCGAGTGTCAAAGCAGACGCTTTAGACAGCAGTGATGACCTGGACCCCGAAGAAGATGGCGAAAATGAAACTAAAGCGGTCCGCAAGAAGAAAAACAAGAGGAGAAAGGGTAAAAGAAGCTTAAAGTCTGGGCACAGTGGGCTGAATTGAACATGGGGGGCTTGACATCTTGGGAGTACAACCACTGAATCAGGGTGTTTGATGCAGTGTTTAAATATTGTCTTCACAGAAAGCAGTGAGAGCAGTGATGGGAATGTTTATCCGGTGGATATCTGGTTAGTGCTCGCCTCCTACATCCGGCCGGAGGACGTGTGCAGGTTTGCTCTCATCTGTAGGAATGCCTGGACGGTCACTTGCACTGCAGCTTTTTGGACCAGGCTCTACAGAAGGTGAGGCGGTTTTATTGATTACATTCAAGAGTGAAGTTATTGTGAAGTTGACCAGAAAAAAGATCTGAAAGGGGCCTGCTCTTAAAGGCCCACTTTAAAACTGTGAATTGAGAGGCAGTGCAGCTTGGAATAAAACCCAGGTCTCTGTGTCATCCATCTCTTCAATTTACTCAGTCTATTAAACAATGCAGCGTCCCCCAACACATGCAGGTCAGCCTCCAACCCCACATGCACCCCCATCAGCATCAATGGTGACGTTGTTGAAATGGTGGAGAGCCGCAGGTATCTCGGAATCACCCTAGACAATAAACTGAGCTTTGAACAACACACCATTGACATCCTTAAACGCTGCCAACAAAGACTCTCCGTCATCCATAAACTTAAAGCACTCTCCATGTCCCTCCACCTCCTGCTCATACTCTACAAAAGCATAGTTCAACCCTCTCCAAAAACAGACTTACACAAATACACACAAGTCCAGTTTGATGTATTTGTGTATTCTGAGGCTGTACGGAAGGTGGAAACGATTTTCCTTGCAAAAGGACAAGGAAATCAAAATCTAATTAAAAAAACGTCTTAGAGTGTGCAAAGTTTTAAAGTACGTGATTTATTGTTAAACTGAGGCCCACATCCATTGTTAGCAGTGTATATGACAAGATAAAATGTCTTGAATATGATCCAATAAATTAGCAAAGTAAAGGAGTAAAGTGACATTTTGTATAATTAACACGTATTCTTTCACTCCCTCCGTCTCTCTTTCACAGACACTACAAGATTGATGTCGACCTGCCGTTTCGTCTCCAACCTGACTCTATTGAGAGGACGCGCTGTTTAAGGGCCCGTGTGATTCGCTCCCTTTTCCATTTGTATGAGCCGTTTAACTTGCGTGTCTCGAAAATTCCTGCCCTGCCAGAATCCACGCCCACAACCTTGCTCAACTCCAAGGTGAATTATTTGACATGTCATCACCTGTGGATGTGGAGCAAAAGTTTGGTTTTTATTGTGTGTCTGATCTGTTAGTATTGCTTGCTCTTGGCCGTTGGCTCCGTAGGAAAGCTCAGGGCTGACTGAGCCTGTCGATAATGTAAGGGAAATTCTCCTTGTTGCTTGTTGAGAGTTGCTAATTCTCTGAAGAATTATAGACTCGGTGTGATGAATCAGGTCTCTTTAATACATGCAGCATGGAGGGAAGACTCATGCAGAGTGTTCTCTGCAGATCTCCACAATGTCTTGGCTTTTATACTTTTCAACAAAAGGACAGATGGTTATCACACACACACACCTGGTAATCATAAACCTTCCTTCAAAGACAACGACCATTTGGGGGAGTTCACTCATCCGTTTCTTTAGGGTTTATACTATACCATAAACTCCTCAGGTACAGTGAATTGTACCTTTACCATCCCCCTCTATCCAGTGTCCCCCACTGAATGTCCTTTGATGTTCTTCCTCCCCTCAGTGACAAAGGGCCATAAAGAGTTTTACAATTCATACTGTAGACTGATTCCCAGGATTAGTAAGTCATCTAATTCCTACAATAACTAGCTTTGTGATACCCAGACTATCTACAAACACCAGTGTTAGAGCCAAGCAACTCAGAAAGAGTCAGACTAAATTTAACTCTCTTCACCTTGTGTAGTGATAGGTTAAACTGAAAACTTGGGAGACTTGACCAGGAACAAACATGTTTACATGTCCGTAAAGCCTTTCACTGTGTGGAAATGTCAGTTTTGTGTGCTTAATGTTTCCTGTCGCAGTGTTTACTGTTCTGGGTCAGGAAGTTGTCAGGGACTCGGCCAGAGGCATTGTGGGAGTTCAACTTCAAGTTTATAAAACAGGTAAAAAATGTTGATTAAAGCCAACTACACTTCTTTTCCTAGTATGATGACCTGTTACACACAGTCTGTAGTAGCCTGTGGTTGTTGCTGCCATCATGTTGTCATCTTTGTGTATTTCTGTGATGATCTACATCCCAGCAGGTACACAGTAAGAATGGTTGTGTCAAGTCCTTGCGCATGCCCAGACAATACGAAGATGTCCACATGAACCCAGACTCTGACTGCTACATGCTTCAGGTCACCACCCTCAACTTCATCTTCACCCCTGTGGTCATGGGCATGACACTGACCCTGGTTAGTAATTCCTGGGTTTTGGTTGATCAGAGCACAGACTGTTATTTTCACTATTGCCATATCTAACGGCTACCCTATAGCTGACCTGTCCTGGTCGTAATATGTCACCAAAAAGGAAATTTTTAACATTTGAGTGGAATAGTGTTGACCGCAAACATTTTTAAATGTTAAAATACTGAGTAAAAGTAAGTGTGTTGTGACTAAATGAGAAACCGCTATAGCCTACACAGCGAACCAATATATTTTCATTTAATGATACAAGCTCGAACTCTGCTGTCAGTCCCTGGGAACACCAGTGCAGTGATGCAGAGATTAGGTAGAACTTCCCTCATTAGTGGATGATAAGGTACAAACCATTTGTACTAAGAGCAGTAACTGAATCTCATAGCTTATATGTGAAGACAGAGAAGGGCGGTCTTATGTGAATCACATCAAAAAACACAGAATCGTCCCACCTACTGGCAACATGTTTGTTAAAGATATGCTAACTAAAGTATTTTTACCAATAGTCTGTTTAAGCTTATATTCTGTACAAACGATTAAATACCATTTTGACCATCAACTAATGCCAAAAATGAACTGGTGCAGCAAGCACCCTGAACTTCTCTCTAATCTGGTGTGTTGGTCTGGTCCATTTCTGTCTTTCTCACAGTTCACAATCAACGTTAGCACAGACATGCGCCACCACCGTGTTCGCCTACTGTTCCAGGACTCGCCGCTCCAGCGGGGGAAGAAGAGGGCCGATCAGGGCGGGACCCAAGTGGTACTGGATCCTGTACAGAGTGTGAGGCTCATGGACTGGTGGCATCCACAGTACCCCTCCTCACCTTACACATAGCCATCTTGCCCCCTTGGCTCTTGCTACAGCAGAATATCACATCAAGAACGCTGCTGTTGCCTCATCCCACCCTCAAACTCAAATATGATATTGCATGATTCTGCAGAACCCTGGATTATGTTCAGTGACAAAGTTTTTGCACATATTGATGTGATTGTTAGACGTTGAAGAAAGCCAACATTGACTGCTCTGAGATGAGACGCAAACCCCACTTTCCAGTGTCAGAATCAAACATGTCACATGCGCATCCACCACTCCACTGGCCACACCCTAAACATCATTGTTCTTCCTGCATTGGCACTGGATGGAAATCATGTTCTGCAGAATTGTCCAGTATGAATGTAATTAGCACCACAATATGAATTTAATTGTTATCTATGTATACAAATCCGCCATGTCCACATCATGATGTCAGCAGGCCCTCTGCTCTTCACACACTCCTCTGCTTCAGCAGCTCCTTACCCTGTCTTGACAACATGGGGTAGGGTTGGGCAGTAAGACCAGGAAATGGAACAAATGTTACGAGAACCAGATGATCATCATCATCTGAAATCAGTAACTGTTTATATATGAAAAACTGCCATCAGATTGTTAAAGTAGTTTCTTACTTGGAATGGAATAGTAATGCAAAGTCAAACTGAAGCGGAGTTCCAGATGACATACTCAAGAATTTGAGAAACTCTTCTGAGAGTAATCTTCACATTGTTTTGCGTAGTGATCTCTGACAATAGTCCATAATGTTTCACAATGTAGAAAATACTGTGATATGATCACAGGGATACTTGATAGATGATAAATGCATATCAGCGCAGCCCTGCAGACATGGCACAGAGGAACATGTACATTTGGAGCTACCAGTGACAAAAAAAACAAAACATTTTATGTAGACAACAGTGACTATGTTTATGTGCACAATATTCACTTTTTTTGCTCTTGTTCCAAAAAAGAATATTCCTACTGTTTACAAATCTTATGAAAATGAATAGTCAATTAATATTCCCATTTGCATGCAGCCGCGGACACAGCTGCCTCCTGTCATTCTTTCACCCACCTTCTTGAAAAGGTGGGTGTAGCGATATTTGCCCATATTCAAAAGCCTGAGTCTTTCATCATGTTTGAAAGTCTCCTTCTGACCAGCAATGTGAGGTTTTGTTTTGTGCATGCATCTCCACCCGAGCCTTGCAAACTGTTGGCGAGGTAACGCACAGAGCTGACTGTAGACAGGCAAGAGGCCGTGTGTGGCAAACTGGCAAAAACCCCAACTGAGACGCATATTCTGAATGCGCTGTATGGAAGAAGGCTCCTAAAACACAAATCATATCAGCGTATCCTACATGTCTTTATTGGAAAATGCTCATTCTGAATAAGATCTATTTGTAATATCCAAACAAACACATGCTTACATGACCTGTATTAAAATCTGAATATTGTCATATTTGGTAGTAGCAGTGGAATATTAGTGTGCATGTAAACATTGTCACTGTTTAATGTTGAACCTATGCGTGTGACACGTTTTTTTAATTTACATTTTGATTGATATGAGTTTTTAAAATTGATGGATTAACAGGGTGGAACATTTGTACCCTTGTCCCTCGGTTTGTTGTTATTGTTTGTTTGCTCTATCTTGATTTTGCATAGGTTCGAATTTTGACAATGTTGCATCAACAGAATCCACTATTCTTTTAAACATTTTTTTTCTTGATGTATTTAATTCAAGGCAGCCTCATGTTGTATTTTGTGAATATTAATGACACTGCTCTAAACTGAAGGGGCCAAAGAGATGATTTACCTCAGACGTCATCCACTCATCTGCTGATGTGGGCAGTGTTTCTTTTCTTTCTGGCGTTTCTTGGCTGAAAACATCTTGACTGTCTCCTTGCTGAGCACTGCGTGAGCCGTATCACCTACTGCCTACTGCTGCTGTGGAATCTCAGTCTCAGCTCTAAATGGCTCAAAGTGTTAGAGCAGTCTGTTTTACGAGCATTGAATGTGAGTCGAATCATACCAGTCACATGCTTGATCACGATGGGGAGAGTAGCTACCGTTGACATTGAATGATCCATCCATCAGACACAGTCAAAATTATTTAACCTGAATCGATTTGCACTTAAACAAATATTGTGAATAAATTAAAAAAAAAACATTGGATTAACTGAATACAGTTTAGACTGATAGAAATAATAAGTTGTTGACAGTACCACATAGAAGATATTCTGGTAAGCAGCAGTTGATTGTGTTAGTTGGTGGTCCAGTTTTGTCAGATAAATAAACTTACTGCACTGAAATAAAAACTGAAACTGCCCATTCAAAATGCCTCCAGTCATCTCCTGACGTGTTGATGTGCAGTATGCGTCTTCTGACTTTGCCTCCCTCTTGTGGTCATACTGGGTATTACCCGTGTTGATCGTCTCCATGCGCCACATTACTGGCGTTTTCTACATGTCTTGGCTCAGTCGCTGGATAACACAAGGCCCTCCTTCACATCTCTATATGTATGAATGCTTTTCGTGCCGTTAGTGTACTTAAATACCAGTGAACATGGTAATGTTATAGTCGCTTCACACAATATGAACACCTGTGAAATCTAACCATTACCCCACATAACAACTCAAACTTAAACACCAGGCCACCTCTCCGTTAACAGTGTACTGCTATTTTAGGTGAACTGTGACTGAAAATGTAACCTTGCTGCAGGACCATTTATATTGTTTCACATTGTATTGCTCGGGGTTATATGTATCATTTAATTAGAGAGTATGCATCCTAAGAATGATACTAAGCGAGACAGAACTGAATGGCCGTAAAAGGGTCATAAATACGTAAACTTGAAGCCGTAATTTAGAAAAAGATCCTGAAGCGTCTCAATGGCAGACGGTAAAAGCTGATAGTCGTGTTGGTCTTGGAAGTGCTTTGGCTAAACTTAGGACCTCTTAAAACTTCCCTTGCAGTCAACAGGCATCATGTCATCGCCTCGAAATACCGCAGGCTGTCGAGGACGCGAGAAAACTACATTTCCCACAAGCCCCAATGCGCTGTGCCATTGGCGGTGGCACAGGTGACCGCAGACGCTCCGAGTTGTGACAACATCTCGACGGTCAAAACGAAAACAAATTAGCCTCTACGGTACCTTTTGGCACACGCGGTAGTCGTCTGTGGAAACACACAGAAAGTCAAAACTCGTGAGGTGTTTTTTTTTTTCCTTTAAAGGAACTTTTTCCTCCGGTTGTGCCCGGCAGGTTTGGTCGTATCAGAGCGCGCGAGAGAAGTGGGCACGCACTTTTTCCTGAACCTGACTACCTCGTTCTGTCTGACCTTCAGATCGGGTAAGTGATATTTCACCACCGCCACCGAAAATTAGCTTCTACTACGACACCAGCACCCCTGGAAGACCGCGCGATTGTATATTTTAAAGTGCGCATTTCTCTTTTGATTCATTGAGTTTTAAATGAAAGCGGGCAGTTTATTATTTGCCATTTGGAAATTACAGGCAGCGCCGGGTTGTACTTTTCAGTGAAATGTTGCTAAACCAGTGCGAAGATAGTTGAGTAACTATTGGTGCAGTGCAGAGGAGACCTGTGGCTGCATGTGTGCAACCATACTTTACACTAAAAACTTTACAGACAGGCTGCACGCAGCACGAATCACAGTGCACCGGCCATGAGTTACTATGAATTTGAATGGAGTGATTGAAAAGACTGAGACATTCAAAACTACAAAGAACAAAACTAAACGACCTTAGATGTCATTTTCAGGTGTACTTTCTCAAATATTAGTACAAGGATTTTTAGCAGAAATGGAGAATAAACTAAAGCACAAGATTACACAGTAGTCAAAGAAATAAAATAGCAATGAAATGGCAGGAACCCTGGTACCGCTTTGGGACCCTCTGGGTTCAACCATAATGCACCACTTTCCCCTCTTTCACTGTCATCAGCGAGTCTCTGGCGAGAGCTGCCCCTCTTACCATTTATAAACAGTAGCCAGGGCTGGTATCAGTAACAACACCTCAGCCTCGGGGTATGCAGACATGTATAAGCTGTGACTGTAAACTGTGCAGACTGCAGTGCTCTGCTGCTGCTTCCACTGCCTGTATGGTGCAAACGCAAGAATAATGAAGGCAACAGCGACTATTTATGCCCCCTTTGGCCCATCTGTGGAGTACGTACCTTGTGTTTATTATTAGTGTGAGTGCGTGTTGAATGGAGGGTATAATACATTATGCCTGAGGCAGTGTCACTTCAGTGATGACATGTGGCACAGACCTGAGGTTTAGCTGTGATTTCTTTTTTTTTTTTTTTTTTTTTTTAGCAGCAACATGTTTTATCTTGTTTTACTGTAGAATATGGTCAAGCTACGTGACCGTATTCATATGCCATAGCAACTTATTTACCACAATGAATGTAGAAGTGACGGCTTACAGTTAACTTTATCCCGTCCACAGCTAGTCTGTCTGCAGCCTGCAGGCCAACCTGCATGTCTCCTTAGAGCATGTGTGCCACCGTACATCGCACCAACCAAGTATTTGACATTCGAGCCCGGTCCCCGACCCCTCCACCAGGCCCCTGTAATCATCCATACCATTCGCCAGAGAACACAATAACATTCAAAGGTCAGAGCAGGAAGGTCTCAATAGGTCTGATAGCTTGTAACTGCCCAGTGCTGTTTTCAAGCTTCTGCTTACGTTCATGACTCTTCTACTTTCGTTCTCAGAAAAGAAAAAAGAGAAAGAAATTTCCCTTTAGACAATAACGTCAGTGTTAAGTGCAGTGGCGGTGGACTATGTTTTGTCACAAAACACTATGATGACAGCTGACAAAGTGAGTTACTAGAAATAGAAGATCTAGAGCTTGGCTATCCCAATAAACTAATTAATTAATGTATTTATTTATGTATTTATGACAGAGATTGTGGAAAGAACTGCAGCCACAGGAAACCAGAGGGAAACCACATATAGAGGGATGCTTAAACAATCAGCAATCAATAGTCTTTATAATGGCTGTGGGTGGGTAGAGATGTGTTTTTGAGATAAGGTGTCTCTTTTAATTCTGCGTTGCCTTCACTCGCTTCCAGTAAAATGAGTTCTGCAAGGAAGTTGCACAACTCAGGTCAGTGAACCACAGTGACAATTTGGGTTTCTTGGCCACACATGTATTTCTTCCTATATGTGTGTGATTATTAAAGACAGACAGAAATATGACGCTAAAGGACAGAAGAACTTCTGCCTTTGTTTGTCGTCCACTGTTACTGAGACACACAGATGGCTATTGACATGCGTGGAGGTCGGTTCAGCTCCAGGTCTGAGGAAATAAGACCTGCAGATCAGTATGTGAGGTGCTGATGTGGGTTCGGGTTGTACTATGCGAGAATTTTCCCACGTAACATTGATGCTGAATTGTAGCATGTGAGCTAGTTAAACAGCAGTTATGTCATCACACAGTTGAACCTGACTTACTGTTCTCCCCCCCACTGTCTCTGTTTGGTTTTTATCTCTATTTCTTTCTCTTTATCCACTAACACCTCATTTCTGTGAATCCGTGAATGAATTAAAACATTTCCGTTGTGTGACCAGATCAAAGCGGTAGATCTTCTATGCAGCAACACTAGCACACAGTTTAGCCATAGCTGTCACACTAATGCAGTGCAACCACATGTCAATAAGCCAATTTAATCAAATTATTGTCATGTAATTGTATCATGTGCCTCATGGCGTGTTCATATAATGCTCCTGAGAATGCCTCTGAACTGAAAATCCAAGTAGTAGACTGCTGTAGATGTCTGCCGCCTGCTGGGGCTGTTTCAACCAATACCTCAATACCTTCTCTCTCTCTCTCTCTCTCTCTCTCTCTCTCTCTCTCTCTCTCTCTCTCTCTCTCTCTCTCTCTCTCTCTCTCTCTCTCACTGCCTAAACAGACAAACAGATGCATGTAGAGGAGACAGTGGGGTTATGGAGTGCATGCAGCATGAAGGGTCAGAGGTTAGTTAACATACCAAGCTGCGAGGTCACTGTCAGCAAGGTCAGAGGTGAGCGGCCAGTATGCAGAGCAGCAGCGACGCCTGACAGACTGGTTGCACTCTCTTCAATAGCACAGTGTCAACCTGCTCAGATTGCCAGCACTAAAACCTCACTGCAGAGGTGGTCTGAACAATATCCTGATCACCAAACTACTGGCTGATACTGGAGCATTTCTGCGCCCTGACTTTATAAGACTATGTCTCATCACCTTGTCTAAATTGCGCAAATGAGCCGAATCACTGCATCCTGTGTGCTGTGTGTATGGAAAAGTGTGTGTGTGTGTGTGCGTGTGCGTGTGGCATATTTTCAGCCTCATTGGACTCATGTCCGCTTGTAAGTGTTGGAGATGGGGTTAATTTTCTTCAGGCAAACAGAGGCAGTGGTGCCCACCCACACACACACACACACACACACACACACACACACACACACACACACACACACACACACACACACACACACACACACACACACACACACACACACACACACACACACACACACACACACGCGGCTCAATGGATGTACTCTAGTGTGAAAGAGCATCAGGTGTGTGTAAACACAACTTCCCCCGTTTGCCATATGGACAGATCTCCCATGATCTGGGTGGTTTTCTTCGTGTGTATCTCAGGTCAGAGTGAAAGAGGAACTGTCTTTATGGTGGACTGGATGTTCCTTTAAGACACAACAAGACGAAGAAAAAGACCAAACTAATTACCGTACACGTTTGTCACTAAAGGTTGGACTTTTTTCAACCACAGGAATGACATCTTGGCATGTGCTGTGTGACAGCATGACCCATGATGTATCAGAGGTGAGTGTGGGTGGGACATTTTAGGGCATGTGCTTAATGTGTGACTCCACTTCCTCATCTTATCGCCATTCCACTGTTTCATATCCTCTTTTGACTGACAGACAGTAGTGATGGTCTTGCGCAGTGTCTCTTTTCTGTGTAAGAATGGCGTCTCAGCTGAATCTGTGAGCACACACACCCAGCTGCCCTGTTGTGCACGTTTGGACAATGTGCTTGTTAGTATGAACTGTGGGGGTCTGCAGTTGTGGCTCTCTGCAGCTTCTCTCAGAGGCCCTCAACAGATTGCAGAGTTATATTTTTATCTCCATATGCTGTAAAGATGTTCATCTATATCCTCAGCTATTAAGATTTACTGTCCCCACACTAAGATTATGACAAGATTTTAAAAAATGTTCATTTAACAAATTGTCACGTCTGAGTGTGATTGTGTGAAAAGCTTTGTTTCCTCGAAAACAAGCAAAATATGAAAACAACATGAGGCAATCTCACTTGTTTTCCCTGCAGTTTCACTTCTTTCAAGATATTGTGTCTGCTGATGTGTCCTGTTAAATATCTTGAAATAATTTGTGCTTTGGAAGTAAATTAGGATTTCAAGGCTCAGCACAGCTTTGAAGATTTTGTTTTTTATGCTCGTCTTTAACTGCCATACAAATCTAGAAAGCCTTCACATGAATTTTGCCACCTGCTCCCTTAATGTTTTGCCCTCCGGTCTCCTCAGACAGGTTTGTCATTCCTAGCATTCATTCTGCTGCCAGTAGGTTCGGACTGATGGCAGTAAAAACAAAGGCCGTTTCTCTCAACAACGCTTTTGATCAGTTTCAGTCTGGTTTCAAGGCTTCAGCAGAATCTGCTTTTATGTTAAATGACCCACTGATGACTCATGGCATGGCTGTGCTAATACATTTCATCTCACTACTACTGATGGTATGAATGCCGCAGCCCTTTGACTGCTGTCAGTTAAGACAGACCGTTTATCATCTGTTGCTAGTAGCTCCTGCAGGCTCACACAAGGCTCTGTGCTCAACACTGTGAATACTTTTATTTCAGAGTCAAATAGAAGGTTTTGCTATTTGATTACAATGTGTCTCTAAAGTCCTTCATGACCAAAGTTTCCTCCGTCTCAGAGCGTGTCTTTGTACCTGAAGCTGCTCAAAGATGCTCTAAATCCGCCTCTCTGTTGTTTGGACTGATGCGTTTGAAAGTGCACTTTTCTGTGCTTTCACTATGCTCAGCTGTCCCTTTCCCTCTCAGTAAACATCATTGTCAGGTTTCAGGTTGTCAGGCCTTGTTGACCTTTAACAATGTGGCCAAAGCATGGAGATTATTCAGTTTTAAGAATCCAGATTTCTGTCACTTCCTCTGTGTTTGCCTGTTTTATTCTGCACTGCACATTTATTTCCCTGCCACTGTTTGTGTTGTAAGAGGGTTGGACTTGTCTAACACAGGATGTCTGTCAGGGTCTCACTGTGGTAGCTGGGGACTGGCCTAGTCTCTCTCTTCTGATCTGTAGTCAAATCACAGGTTTTAATGTGTCATTTTCATTTTATTTCAACAGAAAGATAATTTAATCGTAACAGGAAAGCCCCTGTTGGTCAAGCAGTTGTTATTGAGTTAAAAGAGGAAGAAGAAGGAGAATTGTCAACTTTTGCACTTTCAAAATCAACATCAGCATGTTTTTGTTGTGCATGCTTTTTAAATTAAGTGGCTTGATTACTTTGGTTACTTGCTTAGATGAGTTTTTTTTTTTTTTTAACAGATGTGACAATAGTAATTTGGCCTTGATCAATTATTATATCAGGAGTGATATTGTTGGAGTGGATGCTCCCTCTTCCAATCAATAGCAGGCGCTCTTCCCACTGTAGATGGGCTCTTATCTGCTGGGACAGGTAAAACTGAAAACCACAGCAATTTTAGTAGTAGTACTCTGTACTCTGCCCGAGTTTATTGACATTTTTTATTGGGTAATCTATTCCTTCTCTGTTAGTGTTAACTGTAGTCATGGCAGAATTATCTGTGGCGCAAATTCAGTGATATACTGTATGTGATGTGTCTGTGTGTGTAGAGACAGAATTCCTCTGTCTGCACCCCAAGGAATCCATGCTGATCTAGCACACACACGCACACGCACACACACACACACACGCACGCACACACACACACACGCACACACACACACACACACACACACAGCCGTCACAAAGCCAAAACCTGATTTTACAAAACTTTCCACTCCCCCACACTTTCATTCTTTGTCCCTCCTTCCTACTTTCATTCTCAATGGGTAGAGAAGTTAACAGCTCATTACCATTGGTATGAAAAATGTGTCTGCCTGCGAGCATTTCAGGCTGCGGAGAGGAAGAGAAACAATGACAATGACAGAGTGAGCGAAGAAGATGTAAGAAAGGGAGGACAGAAACAATTAAAACACATCAAGAGTTCAAGGAGGGGTCAAGAGAATGATAGTAAGTTTACAAGAACCTTCCTGTGTGTGGGTGTGCGCGTGGGTGTGCGTCTGTGTGTGTGCACATGCTTTATCTCACGACTCATCTCCTGAATGCCGTCCATTCCATCTCACTGCACTTGGTGACTCTCACCCATGCAAAAAGAAATGCTGGTTGGCTGGTTACTGCACTGCTCTCTTTATCACACATGAACACTTACTGAATATTAATGACTGTTCATTTCTGTTCTAGTAAAACAAAGACTCCAAACAATTTGGGACACAGAGTAAAATGTAAATAAAAACAGAATCCTATCGTTTGTAAACAGACTGTGTTTACCAACTGTGATTTTATGAAGTGTTCCTGAGCCCCTGTACTAATATCCTTTATCTAATCATGTGTTCACAAAGAGGTGAACCTCTCTCCATCCTCGCTTGTGAATGACTGAGTCTTTCCAGGATGCTTCTTTCATACTCAATCATGATACTATCACCTGTTACCAATGAACCTGTTTACCTGTGAAATGATCCAAACAGGTGTTTTTGGCGCGTTCCACATCTTTCCCAGTTTTTAGTTGCTCCTCTCCCAACGAGTTTGAAACATGTTGCTGCATCAAATTCAGAATAAGCAGATATTTACAAAAATTAAAGAAGCTGATGAGGTCAAACATTAAATATATTGTCTTTGTGCTGTTTAGTGGAATTAAAATGGATATTCCTGTCATGTTGTTTATGTAATCAGG
Organism: Chaetodon trifascialis; assembly: GCF_039877785.1. Taxonomy (NCBI): domain Eukaryota; kingdom Metazoa; phylum Chordata; class Actinopteri; order Chaetodontiformes; family Chaetodontidae; genus Chaetodon; species Chaetodon trifascialis. The sequence goes on along the minus strand of NC_092058.1, from coordinate 18,855,279 downwards.
GAGGCAGGTGATGTGTATCTTTATACCACAAAAGCAGGTTTAATACTCATGAACACAACTTGAGGTCACCTCAGGACATATGATGTAACACATAGTATGAGGAAGTGGCTATTTTTCCTTAAGCATAAATTATTTTAGTAGTAGGTCTTGGCGAATGGATATTGAAAATGATGCCATGTTTTCACTTCCGCTGGAACACCATCACACCATTGTGGGGCTAAGACTGTTGACACGCATAGAGCTTCAGATACAGTATGTGTCATACAGACAAAATGTTTAAATGCTACAGATATTATGTGTGAATTCATGTTTACATGGTTGAATTGTAAACCCTTCATCTGCAACCATGCATATAATTTGTCTGCAATATTGACAGCACTGTTTGTCCCACTTCACAGAGAGATAGCCTGAGGTTAGCGTAGCTGGGTCAAACTTCACACGGACATATCAACACATTGCCCAACACTGAGTAGACCTGATGGTCTTTGAAGTTGTATTTGTTTGCAACCTCTTTGCAACCATGGTGACCAAGAGACTAAACTTGCCTGGGGGACGAGTAGGAGAGGTGTCTTAGGTGGTGTGTTTGTTGTGTGTGTGTGTGTGTGTGTGTGTGTGTGTGGACATATATGTGTGTGCGTTTGGGTCCTGCCTCCTCCATAGGCCATTGTCAAAGAGTACAAGGCTGTCTTGGTCAATGGTTTCCCTTCCTACACATATGCCTTGTGATTGGCCAGATTTGACAGGAACGCAGCTTTCCCAGCCAATAAGCTGAGGGCCCGGAGGGGTCCTGCCCCTGGACCAAAATAGCGCAGTAAATACACTGCGGGCACTATGAGAAGTGGAGCTGGCCCACTGTTAACTGCTTTGTGTACAAACAAGGGATGCTTGTCAGACGGGTACTGCTGAACCATGCTGGCCTGTGTTCTCCTCTGTTGTGATAGGCACAACTAGCTGAGTGGCACTTTGATACCAGTGTTTGTGTCGCTGCATTCAGGGATACAGGATGGAGGGCATATAGGAGAGTACGAATGGAAGGGTCCTAATAGTTGGGTCACATACAGGGATGGAAGAAAGGCCTGAGACTGTGTTTTATGAACATGGTAATACATGTAACACACATTACGCACAGAGGACCCGTCAAACATGCCGCTGCACACAATGGACTTTGTGCGTGTGGCCTTTACAGTATGTTTGTGTGGATGTACTGAATGTGTGACAACCTGAGGCAGATTGATGGGCTGATTGATTTTAAAGCTGGTCACTCTGTATTGTAGTTTAATGAGCTGAGCTCACAGTGACACGTCCAGTTTTCAGGCTCAAACAGTAAAAGCCGCTTCATAAAGAGGTATGACAGATAGTTAGCAAACATTTCTTATTGCTTCATGAATAAAGTTTGATCCTCTAAAACCTTTATTGTTAAAAAAACAAAACAAGAACAACCATCCTCCTTATGCACAGCATTTCTTCATGTTCTGAAGTGAAACTGTTCTGCTCTTATGCACAATCCCACCACTAGGAGTCTCTTTTAATGGGCCTATCAGCAAGTAGTCATCATCCTGCCTTCTGTTGTTTCTGTAGTTCGTTATCTGTGTTTGTGTGTCTCTCTTTGTCGAGAATGAATGTTGAGACACTAATCTGGCTTGCATGTGTTTTTCGCATGTGCATACATAGACATGAGTGCACGAACTTGGAGGAGAGGAGAGGGAGGAGTGATTCACGACGTGACTACTGTTTCTTGTTTCTCTTGGGAGTTTTATTTTAATCTGAACTCACTAGCCTTTCACAGGGCTTGTACAGAGCAGCCAATCACTGAGAAGTAAACATACAGCCCCGCAGCTCCACTTTAGATGCAAAGCACAGTTTTTGGAATTACTTTTCATCAGTGATCGCCGAAAGGTTCACCGGGATATGCTCTTGTTCTGCTGTGTACACAGACAAGCTTAGATTATTGAGATTTTTTTGTCTTCTGATTCATCTTTGATTCATAGCATTTCATCTAGTGACGTGCTTCCAGAAATGTGAGGAAAATCTATATTAGTTATAAAAATGTGTGCGCCACTGCCCTGTAGCATCTCTAAAAGCATTTTGAAAAACAAAGACATCTCTGCATTGTGCTAAGATCCGTTTGCGTCAGTCATTAGCTATCTGCTTCACCTGTGTAGATTTTTCAAAATGGATCTGGTTTGTTTTTTATTCTGATAAGTGTGTGATAACTAATACTGAATTCATACATGTTGTCAGTGACAATAAATATGGTGTTATTTCCTGTCCTCAGGATTGTGTACAGGCTTGTTATCTGTATTATTGCCATATAAGCATGTATGGCAGGGTGGCAGTGTGTGGGAGTGCATTTAAAGAAGTAAATATGCTGATTCACTGCCCTGTAGCTCAGAAAATCCCATACGCAATGACTGGGCAGAAAAAAAAGGAATTGCTTCCAAGGTTTATGGGTGCTTAAGCACGCATATGTGTAGGTGTTGCTGTATGTAAATGCTGCTCACTGCTATAGGAAGGAGGCTGAACTGAAGGAGGAGTTCCACATTAGAGTGAAAGAGAAATTAAAGAGAGAGAGGGGAGGGGAGATGAGTTTACTGGACACAGGGCTCTCGTTGTTGTTGCCCAGACTACGGCATTTAGGCTAATTTAGGGGAAGAGGAGGAGAGTGGGAGGAGGAGCAGGACGAGAAGGAATAGGAAGCTGAGCTGGTGGTTAAAGAGAGGGAGGAAGGTGACTAATAGTGACTGTCACACAGCCTACTGTAACTCAGCTGGTGGAGGGAGGAGTGGTGTTTCAACCAGTGAACCGGCATATGAATGCACTGGTTGGTCGGGCCCGGCCAACAGACCGCCTCTGTCAGTGAGTGTGTGCTGTTAACACGTGGAGGAGCGGATTTCTCTGGGATACACGATGCTGTCTTTGGGATAGTTGGAGAGTTGCTGGTAAGAATCTTGCGTTCATACATGCTGCGCTACATGAATCATTGAAGTGTTTCTCACGGTCTGGCTGTCAGATACGACTGTCAGTCTGAGCTCAGTTCATGCTGATATGCTGTCGGAAATGAAACTCAAGATATCGCAGTAGTTTTTCTTTGAAGTGTTTTTAGTAGTTCCTCTAATAGATGCAGCTACAGAAGCAGCATGGGTGTCAACGGTAAACTGATTATTACATACTGCGTTTGGACCTCAGAAACTAAGAAATAGTGTCTGCACTCATTACTACACTGTTAAGCAATGTGATGATTGTTACATGCAGCAAGTGGAGGCAGGATGTCAGAGTGATGGTACTGATTGTGTGGGTTGTCTGGTGGGGAGTTACTCAGTTACTACATGAAATAGTTCTCTGATGTTTGCTTGCATGCCAAAATGCATCATTTCAAGAAACGAAAATGGTAAATTGAGGTGTGTTTAGAGATCTTTTGTGACTTCACTGCTGCTGTCTTAGCTCGTAATATGCTAACACTACAACTGTACCACAGCAGGTTGACTCTCATCATGGGGTGTGAATTCCTGTTTGTGCACGTTTCTCTTAGTCTGTATGTGGCTTGTGTGCACCACATGGTATTGTATGTGTCTCACTCATTTGATTAGACAGGGAATAGCCTTTCTGACTCCAGATTGGACCATGTGTGCTTTGTTTTAGAGTTTTCAAGCATTGTCTGAGAAATGGCAATCAATATGAAAACATTACGAGCAAAGATTTACGTCTCAGTCCTAGAAACCGTGGTAGGACAAGCAGCTTTTGTTCTTTCCCTGGGTTTCCTGCAGAGGAAGTTGCTTCACCGCTGACAAAACTTGGAGTTGTGAAAACCAATGGAAGGAAAGGGGAAGTGACACATTCTGGTTCTAACTGATGATGCTGGACTGTTGTCTTTCCTGTATCTCATTGTGTTTTACTTTGATTAGATGAAGGCGTGTTTGCACTGATAGCCTGTTGCTGTCATTCCCTTCCCTGTGATCTGCGAGGCAGAGTGACCTGAGTTGACAGACTAACTGTGGACAAGGGTCTCTCTTGGTCAGCTATATATAGACTGTTTAGAAGGTGACAGGCATTGTGATTCACACACAGTGCTGATGAGTTCTGATGATTCATTCAGATGACCTTCAGAAAGTTGGTTACTGAGCAGAAACATGATGTTTATTGATGGTAATTTATGTCAAAGACAGACCGAGTAGGCCTGTATTTCATGCGTGTCAATTTCACAAAACTTTCTATTCACCTTGACTTCACTAATAGTCCAAGGACAATGCTCATTTTACAGTGGCTGTAATGCATCCTCCCTCACCTCAACCATGCTAAAATCTGTATTAAGCGGAAGAGCATGCAGTGTTTTGAATATTGTTCTTGAGTGCGTGACTCAGTTAATATTTGCGTTGTAGAAACCCTCTACAACCACACGCTTGAATCTCTACTCATTAGAGAAACGCAAACTTAACAGCGTGATGGCAAAGAACCGGCTGCAAAAGAGCTGCAACAATTTGGTGCATGAAAACTAAACACTAAACTGTTTTCTCCAACAGAGTCAAGCCTTGAAACAATTGAGAATATCATCCCTTCACAGCATTCAGTGTGTTTATACTCAGTTTTAACCATGGTCTGCTGCCTCTCTTGCTTCCGCTGTGGAAATTCTCTTCTCTGCGTTCTTCAGTGTGTGTTGCACACCTGCTGCTTCCCCCTCTTGAACACTCCACTGCCTCCTCTGTTGCTTTTCCACACATCAGTCACGGTCACATATTTTATGCTACTGCTGTTCATTCTATCTGTCCATCTTTTCTGTTTTACATTTTATAACCAATCATCTTTCTTTCTTTGTTTTTGTCCATCTTTCTTTTTCCTTTCACACCTCCATCACCTTTCTCCATCTCTGTGCCCCATGACCTCCGCTCTGCAGATTGTCATCCACTTTCTCCAGCGTCCAGACATGTAGTCAGCAGCATAAGCAGAGCATATTCCTCCTTGTGAACTCCTTTTCCTCTCAAACAGGTAATTGAACATGTGTCGATGTGCATCTGTCTCTATGTGTTAATGTGCTTCTATATATTTATATTATACTGTAGAAATTCACTCATTCATTGATTGTGGAGCTACCCTGCATTAACACTTCCATAGAATTAAGACCTCATCCACTCTGGTGTGCATACATAACCCCTGTATGCTGCAACAGTATCTGTTGTCATTAGTGCAGATGTGAGCAGGTAACAGGGGGGATTTTATATCTAAAGCAGCAGGAGACCCAGCAGTATACCAGTTCTGACTGTTTGAAAATGATCTGACTGCCCGTCCGTCTGTCTGCCAGTCTGTCTGTCTGCATGTCTGTGCAGAATAGTTCAGTGTGTTCTGTCTCTAAGGGGTACAGCTGTTTGTGTGTGTGTGAGTGCGTGTGTGAGAGACCAAAGAGGAAGGGGTAAGGACCCCATACTTGCCATGCCAGCCCTGTCACATAATCCTACCAACCTTCCTTGTTGAGTGTGTGGCAGCGGTTTAGGAATATTGAAACTGAAGGTCTGTTTACATGTTGTGAAAGAGCCTATTCAAAAGCCGACAGACGCTGTAGAGCAATAATGCATGTGCACACTATACGTGCCCCGTTCATGTGCACATCCCCCTCACCCCCACCGCCGTACAGAGACACACACAAACTCACATGCACATACATAAACAACAACAACAAAAAAGACTCACCATAGCTCAGGGGAACAGGGTGTTCCTGAAAAGGAGAACAGAGAGCAGGGGGGTTATTTTAGTCATTAGAGCAGGCAGACAGATAGCTTAATGCGGAAAGGGCGTGTGTGGTAGTGTGAGTGTGCATGTGTTTGTGCAATGATGGGAAGGCTGGTGAAGTACACAGTGCAGTATCATATTTGGAACCTTCATGATATGAACAGGAAGTCAGACTAAACGTTCAATAACGTCAAACTGTATCAAAATGTCACAGGTAATTAGCAATGTGTATACAAAGACGTTTCTAAGGGAGAAGACCGAGACTTACACGTGAATGTTTTTACCCTGTGATGAGTGAGTGTGTACATTTCTTCAGCAGTATTCCTGAAGTGTTTGTGTCTCAGAGCAGGGCCTGGCCAGGTTATAGACAGACATCTCAAAAGATGGCCAAGCATTTCTGTGACCTTGAGGGATTTCCGTCTACTTTTAGCCTGTAAATTGTTAGTTAGTTAGTAGCTGTGGCCGCATACGTGTGGCTGCACATGTTCTTTGTTGTGAGAGAGCACCTGTATGTGTATGTGTGTATGCAGACTTTCTTGGCATTGCACAGTCATTTCTAAAAATAGACACTTGACGAATTAACACCATGTGTCTGAGCACAGGTGCCATGTCCCCACACTGCCCCCAAGTGTGTGTACCTACTTGTGTGTCTGCATCTATGAATGTGTATGTGTTACACTTTACACATGTATCTACAGCTGTCATCACCGTATGCGCAGCATGGTTAATGCATTCTATGTTTTGCACACCTCTCTGTATTGTGTATAGCTGGCGTGTATGTTTGTGACTAATCTGTGGCACAATTCAGAGTTGACCTGTGACACAGGCTTCCCCCGCTCTGTATCCTCCCACTGGCTGTCAGTGTTTGAAGCGAAGGGGCTGTGACATCACAGCATCGGACACACAATGGCCGCTGTGTGCTTGTACTGCGTCACAGATGCCTGCTTACCCCAGTGGATGCCAAGCAATGGGAAGGCCCATGTGGGAGATCATGCTGCCTGGTAGCAGTGTGTCACCATATGATATCAGGAAGTGATATCCTGTCAGTGTGTATGTGTATGCATGGATGCAGGATATATATATATATTATGCATCTAGGTTTAGTCACTGTTGGAGGCTATATGATACAGCACATATGTTGGAAAGTTTGGTAGTGTTATGTAAACACTGCAGCTGCTACCTCTGGTGTCATAAGCAGTATCCTTTTGCAGAGCCGGGGCACTGTGATCTTCACTTGCTGACATTATTAAGCAAACCTGATGGATTTGGAACTTCTTTACTCATTCAAAGGGCTTGACAGTCTGTACAGCAAACTGGTCTATCCATAGACCCTCTAAGCACATAGAACACGCCCTCCTCTCGCTGGCATTCCTACCTTCCCGTTTGAGTTTGGAGACGTAATCACCCCATTTGTCAGTCTCTATAAATACACTGTGCAGCATTCCACCACTGTGTGTATGTGTATCAGCTCACTTGTTTGTTTGTCAGTGTGAGTGAGCACCTTGAAAGTTACGACCCCACAATGAGAGGGCCAGTCTTGAACGCTAGCGCAGTGCAGAAGCTGTGAGTGTTACAGGAAAATCCCTGCTGTGATCCGTGCACTTTGTTTATGGACATGAGAGTATTTTAGTCCATTTTTGAGCTGCTAACATGGAGTCAGCCTGTCGTTGAGTCCAAGTTGTGCTCCATGTTTATGTTGGAATGTGTGCGTTTCAGTGTGTTTGTCTGCATGGGTGTGTGTTTTTCATGTGGGCCATCCAGTGGGCACAAAGCGGGCAGTGTGTGCCCCCTCGGGTGCTGAAATGTACACTTCGGACAACAGGCGGCTTCAGTCCTCAATAGGAGCTGCCCTTCTTATTGTACCTCACGCACAATGAGCTTTTCTCTCTCTCTGTGTGTCTTTCTCTCTTTATGACCATATACAGACAGTGTTTCTGATGAGAGACTGGAGGAATCGGATTCTGATTGGCTGTTTAGACCCTGATGTCCCTGTCACTGCTTCTCTGTGTCTAGTTGTCTCACAGCACATTACCATTACACATGAGAATAGAGTAGAAACCTGGGCCTTGGTGGGTTTCCTCACACCTTTGTGGGTCCAGACAAGCTTTGTTATTCAGGGCATGAACACAAGTCATTGCAGAACGGGAACTATCAGTCCTGGGACTCCCCACTGAGCGTGTGCGTGTATGCGTGTTTGTGAGTGTGTATGCGTGAGAGAAAAGAGGAGGACGTGTTGTAAAGGGTTGGTGGGTGTTCACTTCTTCTCACATGATCACCCAAGAACAAGACCACATGACTCCCACAAGAGCTCTCCACCATTATCGAGGAAGTGTCTCACAATTCACCCTTTTTTGGAGGGACATTTGGGGGCCTGAGAATAGATATGACAGAGCCCAGTGCAGTACTACACACAGTCAATAATACCTAGGTGGTGTGCTCACTTAGAACTAAATGACATCGCGTAGCTCTTTTACAGTGATTTATTCAAAACCTCTTGATTATTATTTCCTTTTAGTCATCTCCTTACATGACTGGGAAAGTTTGTAAAGCAAAGGTGAATTTACAAAGCACCATTCAGATAGAAAAACAGGGCTGTGGGATGTGTGATTTATGGATCTTAACTCCAACTCACATTGACAAAGAGACAATTGAAAGATGTATTTGATGTAGACAATATTCTTAATTGTTTGTAAAGACAGTACATTTGAGATGTAAAAAAACCCATCATAGATTATAGTGATGCCTAGACGTGAAAAGCCCTCATATGTTTATGTACAAGTCAGACATCACATGAGCATCAGTGCACATCCTGTCTGATTGGGCTGTTTTTCGAGGCCTCGTACAGACACACAGAGACACTGGCAGTGGGTGCTCTAAGGCATACACACTAAATAGGATTAGGAGTCTTACAGCTTGTAAAAAGTTGGGTGATTCAGTGGGAACATAGAGTGCATGTGAGTGGAAGACAACTTGCCCAGTGGTGCCTCAAGATAAAGGTTTCAGGTGTGACCTCTAAGCGGAGCGACAGGTGGCTGCTACTGCTGAAAATATGTTTGTTTGCCGTCTTAAACAGACTAAGATGAGTATGTTTCATCTCTGTGTCGGGAATATGTATTTAGCTGAGCTTGAATGGACATAGTAGTGTCATAATTAGCATGAACTTAGGTTATATTTTGATTGCCATCTTGAAATGAGGAGTGGGGCTGCCCGAACTACAGCTCAGAATCAGTTTCACTAATAAAGAAACACAGACAAAACTAACGCGTAAGTCAGTGAAAGTCAATGTATAATATAAAGAGCACCTGACCACAAAGGCATGGATCAGTTAACATATTTAAAAAAGTGCATCACAACATGGCACACTTCCCCTTCTCCTCCCACGTCTCTCTTCCTATCACGACTGCACCCCTTAACAATTACACCTTGACTGAGGCCTCTCTGCACAGAGAACATGTCAGCCAAGGTAAAGTGTTAACACTGCATCCACTCTTGGTGGCCACTCTTCTTGTTTAGGATTCCCTGCAGGGCTTTGATCGAGGGGATTACATTTTTCGGTAGATCTAACTTTACCTACAGTTCTGTTTGTTTCCACCATCCCTCTTGTTTTTCCTTCCTCTGGCCCAACACTCACATTTTTCTCCCTTCCTTTCTCCCCCACAGCTTCTTCTACCTCTCGGGCTGGACTGCGGTGCATTGACGTCGGCTCGCCCTCCCCTGCCCCCTCGCCCCCCAGCAATGGCCTCACGCATCGGCCTGCGCATGCAGGTACAACACAGCTACCCTCCACCATTGAATATGCAGCACATGCAAGCCTGTTATTAGCTGTGGATATCACAGTCTGTTTGATTGAGTCGATACTGGAGAGGAACACACTCCAGGCGATGTCAGAGCATTTTGGGGCGTGTCATTTATTTGAAGGGCTCTATCTGCAGGAATCATTTTTTCCACTGATAAATCTGGCATTGCTATTCGGCTTTTACTGTACATGCTCTTCTTACATGGTGCTTTTTAAACGTGTGAGTCACCAGTCATGCTCTGTTTATGAGATGTCTGCTTGTTTTGTCTCCATTTGAAAAAGCCAAAAGGAGCATCACCCGCTACAGTCAGTTTATAGGTCACCATGCTGTAACGAACATTCCTGTGATGTGTGTGTGTGCGTGTGTGTGTGTGTGTGTGTGTGTGTGTGTGTGTGTGTGTGTGTGTGTGTGTGTGTGTGTGTGTGTGTGTGTGTGTGTGTGTGTGTGTGTGTGTGTGTGTGTGTGTGTGTGTGTGTGTGTGTGTGTGTGTGTCCAGCTGATGCGAGACCAGCTGCAGCAAGAGGAGCAGCGTGAGAGGCAGCAGCAGCAACTACAGCAGCAACAGCAGCAGCAGCAGCAGAATGCAGCCCTGCAATATATGCAGCATCGCATGGCTGGGCCACCTGCACCCACCCCAGCCATTAGCACCCCACAGCATTACCAAAGCATGCAGGTCCCTGTGGAGGTTCTCAAGGTCAGTCGGGCTGCATCGTTGTAATTATCATTTGTTGCAATTAATGCTCAAATAGCCAAATGTCTGAACATGGCCATGAAAGAGTCCAGGGTGATGACTTTGGATTATTTGTTTGTGAAAAAGTCAAAGATATTGAGTTCAATATGATATAAAAACGAAGACAGAAAGCAAGTCCTCAAGTTTGAGAAGCCGGAATCATTCCATGATATTTTGACTTGAAACTGATGGAACAGTTGATTTTTATGTCGATATGCTCATCACTTGATTGGACTGTATTGTGTCAGGTTCGTCTGTGCTTTTGACAATGACTGATACATAAGCTAAAGGTTGGAAATGACTTATTTTGAAGTATTTGGGCAGGAAAAGAAAAATATCTGAATTTGTGATTTGATCCATTGTTTATTGGACACAGAATCCCATCCATCCTGCAGTATACTACAGTAATGAGTGTAAGAAAACTTCTCACTTCTGGTCACAATGCAAAGACAGAGCATTAAACAAACAGATGTCATTGAGGGGACTGGTAGAGGAGAGAAAAGATGTTGGTTGAGAAGGGGGCTTTGAAAAAGACAGGGGGCTGTGGCACTACCATTAATACACTCACGTGGACATGGTGAGGACTTCACTGACCATTGTGGCCTCTCACACATCAGCAGCACTGCCACACTGCGGAAAATCGGGGATCAGGTTTGAAAAAAGGCCGAGAGAAAAATGCGGTGGAGCAGCAAGCAGGCAGGGGGACAGAAGGGCGGAGGGAGACAGGCAGATAAGAGAGGTTTGACATGTTGTGCGATAGGACAGACAGGAGCAATGTAGATAGTCTGAGTCAGACAGGGAAGATAACGCTGAAGTGACATTTTGCCCGATTCCTAAGATGCTTGTGTGTGTCCTTATCTTTGATGCTGTGTGTTTGTGTGTGTGGGTTTGTGTAATAGTGCATTATATGCGTGTTTGTGTTGCTTTATGGTATTTTTAACTGTAAATCTGCACAGTTTGTATGCATTGGCAACCGTGTGAGGCAGTTGGCTGTATCAACAGTTTACTCTGTGCACATGCGTGTGTGTTCAGAGTTGTCAGTGTCTTTCCTTAGATTTTGTGGACAAGGTGAGCTGTCTGTCCATCAGTCTCACCGAGCCTGTCATGCCTCCTGCACTGTGTTTTTTGGACATCATCTGTGCTGACAGAGTTGGGCCGAACAGATCGAAGTGTTATGACTGAATAGTTGCTCGTCTGGCTCATGACACCCAGACATATTTAAAGCTGACAGCCCGTGGAGTGTATTTATCCGAAGTGTCAAGATTTGCTGTAAAGAACATGCGAACACAAAGTAGAATGAAGGTGTAAAAACATGTATTTATTGAAAAGTTTCTGGTTCATTTGATATAATCCTGCTGTTGGTTATAAAACAGAGGGGGGTTTGGAGGGCTGAGGAGTTGAGTCTTTCTCTGGAGTAATGGGGAGCAGGCCTCTTACTCTTTGATGTGAAGGAATGAGGCCAGTCCATTGCTCTATGTTGCCATGCCATAGGATTTAGTGTGGCTTTGCTCCTGTAGTCATTGCTACGATATAAAGGCTCCCAGTGCCACAGTGTTATGGGACAGGGATAATGGGCTACTCCTCTGGTGCACATACTCAGTGTATTGTCTGTCAAACATTGGTGTTGAACCATGCTGAGCTAGTAAGCTTATATAACACACTAAACATTTCTGTATTAATTATAATGTAATTCTGATGAAAGCGCTGTGTTTATGGAAGCTTCATCATCGTTAAGCTGTTTTGTGTTTGTTTGTGTTCCATTCAGCCTTTGCAGAATGCACAAATGTGTGGGTGTATTTTAAAAGTAGACTACAATGGCAAAAAGGAATGACTGCAGTAAAAAATTTGGAAACAAATGTAGTCTTTGTTGGCTTACACTTAGGCTACGTTCCCACCAAATGCCTCAAATCGCGCCTCAAATGAAATCACGTCGCGCAAGACGCTCCAGTTTTGACGCTGGTACAAAAACCCCTTGCGGCGTCATCGCGTCGCGCGACGAGCCCGCCCAGCAACAACATTTCTTCTGCCATTTCATTCTCTCGTCGACCACGTCCGTACGTCAGCACGTCGATGACGATCTCAACGCTGATAGGCTGTCGCGGCGCGTCTTCACGCGAATCCGCCGCAAAAGTTCAATAATTTCAACTCGAGCGATGAAGCGATGGCGCGATGGGGCGACGCGATGAGAGCGATTTTCGCGGCCAACGCGTCCATCGCGCCGCGCAATCGCGTCCATCGCATCGCCCGGCAAAATGACGCTTCAAATCGCGTCTTTGCATTGACTTTGTATGTAACCTTCTTATGTGCAATCTTGTTTCATCGCGTTTGGTGGGAACGTAGCCTTACAGCTGCATCTGTTTGAGCTCATGCAAGTGCATCTTTCAGAGTACTGAGATTAAAAATGGATTGAAAATCTAAATGATAAACTGACTCAGATCAAATCATTCATGGTCATCTTTGACTGTTTTTTGCTCCAGTTTAAGGTGTAATGTATGCGTACAGGCCGATTCTGTTATTTTTGACCATAACTTCTCAGTCATGTGTAGTATTTGTCGTTGTAAAGAGATGCCAGTCATTTTGGGAGTAACAGCAGCTCTCAGTGCTTTTGTTTATATTTGGATTACAGATTGTGTCTTAAATGAACACTAAGTATGTCGATAAATCCTGAATATAATGCGTTTCCACCAGAAACGGCTAAAAAGGGAATCATTAACAAGTTCAGCAAAGAATTGGACCAATGTGCAGAATTGATAATGGAATGAGAATTGATCACATTCTTCTGCTGTCTAACCCTGGTACAGGTACAGACCCACCTTGAGAATCCCACAGACTACCACATCCGTCAGTCCCTGAAGCAACAGGTGAAAGAATACCTGTCCACCACCTATGCCACCAAACAGGTACTTTTCTGGATGCTTCTGCTCTGTATCTCTGTTTAGGTCTGTCAGTCTCACATTAGATGAACTCCACATAGCATTGCAGCGCATTCACCAATGTCAGCACGCTGTCATTAACACCCTCTCTTTCTCTCTGTCCACAGACGGTCCATGCAGTCGCAGGGCTGGTGCCGCCATCTCCTCCCACAAACATGGGACCTACAGGGGGTTCGGCGTCTGCCCCCCCACCCCTCCACTCCCCACACATGCGCACTGAGCAGCTCATGTCTGGAAACAGCGCCCCCAACAGCCCCATGGCTATGCTCAACATCGGCTCCAGCCACGAGAAAGAGGTATACGCTGCAAGAATCCGACAAACATAAACGTATAAACATTAATTCCTGGTTAAGTTATAAAGTACAATTTAGAATAGCCACACTGAACAAATAACCATAAAATACAACTTAATTACACTCCTGTATAAAATTCTGAGGATTGACAGTTACCTGAATGTACCTAAGTGACATGATCTCCATATTTTATTGAAAGCAGCGTAATGATTTAATTGGTCTTCGGTAGGCTGGAGCAGCACTTGTAGAAGCCTTGGTGTTAATGTGTCTTGCATACAGTAGGTGAGTGGATGAAGGTGTTGACTAACGTGCGATAACTGAGATTGGCCATCATTGGAATTTAATTGCTCCATTATGGCCTTGCGAGAGTAATTACAGCTTAACAAGGGACAGAGAAACAGCAGAATGTACGGCCCTTTGAACCATGCAGACTTTGACCAGCTCTCCTCCTCCCCTTTCTCCCACTCTGGACCTCATTTCCTTCAGTCTCTCTGCGAGAAAATAGCCTTCATGACATACAAGTGATCGTTAATGTCTTGAGTGAGACATGCACCTGCAGGCGAATTCACCTGGAGGTCTACATCAGGTTTCAGTCGCTTTAATTAACGGACGAGAGGTGACAGTCATCTGTGTGGTATTTGCTAAACATGGAAATGTGCAGTTTTTCAATAGCTGTTTAAACTTGTCAAAATCACACTAGTAACGCTCTTCTCCTGCTTTTTTTTTTCAGATGGATGAGGTCATTGATGACATCATCAGCATGCAGTCCAATTACGATGACATTCAGGGATACATTGATCCTGTCCAGATGCCAAACACAGTAAGTGGAGCCGGCCCACCCACAACGTGTTACTGTGACTTTTATACGACTTTGCATCCATCTGCCTCTGAAGGATGCTGGGTGTCATATGCAGTTCAGATTGTAAAACCCTTTGAGGCAAATTTGTGAGTTTGGGTTATATTAAAAAAACTGTCTTGGCTCGACTTGATGCATCTTTTACTGAGAAGAAAAGCGACACAAATAAGTGAAGTTTAGTCTGCCGAAAAGTGTTCCAATGGCAAGAGGTGATTCACCTATGGCCTTATTTTAAACCATTACCGAATTATTAAAAATGATATAAACTATGATAAACTGACTAATAAGCAGGTAATTGTACTTTGTAATATAATTAATAAATAATTAATTAGCTATTCACAAATTGCTATGCAACATATGTTCTGTGCTGGTCCACATCAGTTAGACACCTTTAAATACCACACTAGAACCACCCAAAGCTGTATTCACTAAACTTGTTTTGGCTGAAACTCTAATCCACTTCAGGTTATATTTTGGGCCCAGTCTGGCCTAAATGAGTCATAGGGTTGGATGTGCCGAGTCATCAGTACTCAGACGTTGGCTTTTCAGTAGTTCCTGTAATCACTGTTCCTGCATCTGTTCAGTCTTTCTCTGTCTTTGTCAGGCCTCTCTTTTATTGTTAACGCTGTTAGTTTTTGCTGCTGTTATTAGAGATTGTGATGGTTTTGTTAGTCCTGTCAAACCACAATGAGTGTAACAAATGGTGCAAGGCAGCCACAGTCATTTTGCACTAAACCTCTCCTGGGAGGCAGTAGGTTATGTCTTTATGCAGCCATATCCACAAACTCACATACACACATGCAACAGTGTATAATTGACTTAAACACTACACATTCCATACTTAAACCACGGTGGACGCGGTTAGAAATAGTAGGGAAGAGCATGTCAGGCGAGGACTGTGCCATGCTTTGTGTTTGAGGGAACAAACTCAGAAAATTAACAATTAAACTGCCAGCAGTTAGAGTTCAACTTGTTTACAAGACATTCAGAGAGAGAGAGGGGGAGGTGGAGAAGGAGAGGGGGAGGAAAAGAAGGGAGGAGGGAAAGGGGGGATGAGGGCAATTTGTGCAAGGGGAAAACAGGCTGAAAGTCCAGTTAGGGGAAAGTTCACTCTTGTTTGGTGGGGAGTGGAGGTAGAAGAAAGACGGGATCGGTGCTGCCCAGGTCAGTCTCACGGGACAGGGGCGGCGGTGCCACAGAGAGCTGCATGTGCTGCTGGTTCCTGAGAGAGAGGAGCGAACGCTGGCCAAGGGAGAGGAGTGGAGGATGAAGGAGATGAGTAAGACGTATGCAATTGTGGAAGTTATTGAAGGAGACCAAATACAGCTGGTAAGACAGTGAAGCGTTTGCTGTTTGTCAGACTCTTTTAAAATGACTTTGGTTTGTGTCGTAGGAGTTCAGCTTTTTCTCTTAGTGAGCCACAGTTTCGATGGATGCAGCGAAGACTCTAACTCCCAGCCACGGGTCACTGATTATAAAACGAGCTGCAGCAGGGGTGGTGGGGCGGGTGAGGTTTTCATTACTAGAGCTGTCTTTTTTTTTGGTCGGTTTGTTTGTTCCACATGATCGGTGATTCTGCAGGACTGGAATCACAAATTCTTGCATGTCTGAATTGATGTTGAGCATCATGTTGAGGTTCACCATGCAACTGAAGTATGAAAATTAGCAGATCCCAGCAAGTGCAGGCTCAGCTCATCAGCTCATTGTATGGTGATCTGTCTGGCTCACTGCTTAAGAGGTGTGTGTGTGTGTGTGTGTGTGTGTGTGTGTGTGTGTGTGTGTGTGTGTGTGTGTGTGTGTGTGTGTGTGTGTGTGTGTGTGTGTGTGTGTGTGTGTGTGTGTGTGTGTGTGTGTGTGTGTGTGTGTGCGTGTGTGTGTACGTGTGTATGTGTGTTGGTGAGAGAGAGAGGGAGAGAAACCTCAACAGCCTTCTGTAGCTTTATCTCAGAGTGTATCCTCTGTGGTTGATTGGTTTAATCAGTGTGAGCGTGTCTGCATGAATGTGTTTGTGTGTGTGTCAGTGTGGGTATTTGTAACATCACTCTGATGTTTAGATTAGGTGATTGATCAACCCTGAGGATGATCAGTGTGTGCAAAGCCAGCACAATAAAGCACAGATCAATATGTTAGCAGCGTGCATTTTCAGAGCATATTACAGATACTGTGACAGAAAGCACGGTGCCTTATTCCCAACTGACACCAGTGAGTAAACCTCACCTGCTAATCCTGATGGGGATTACAGCAGCAAACTCCATGGAATTCTTGGAATCTCAAAGTTTAGTCAAAGCACCACTGAATACCAGGCACAAGTGAGCAGTTTGCCTCTTGAAGTGTGTGTGTGTGTGTGTGTGTGTGTGTGTGTGTGTGTGTGTGTGTGTGTGTGTGTGTGTGTGTGTGTGTGGATGGTTACACTGAGCCACACTGAGTTGCCTTGTTCAGTGGAGTTAGATGGGTTCCCACTGGAGTGGGTCATAGTGAAGGAGATAAGCTGCCTGGCTAGGACATGGGAGGCCAGTGCAGAAGCATGGAGGAGATTATTTTGGGATTTTGCCTCTTATAATACGGAAAACCTACAGTGAAAAGCAGTTAATATGTAAGTTTTTGTCCTAAATGATGTTTGAAGTGTTGGAGATTGTCACCTGAAAATCACTTCTGTTACCAGTCGCATTACTGTATGTTGTTGAAAGTGATGAACTTGATACTTTAAGATGTGATTTTCCATATCGAAACAGCTCAACTTAAGTTCCTGTGCAGCTGATACAATACAGTGCATCAATATTTGAAGAATGGCCTCTTTTTTTTTTTTTTATATCTAATATTTTCTAAATGGTAGAGCTGTAAACCACAACACTGTAATTTCCTCCTCACTGGTGAAGATTTAGATGTAATCTTAGCATTCGTTTAGAGAGCATATCATTTACATACAGATGCAAGCCTTTAGTTCCGTGTGTGTGCATTTATGTACGTTGGTACGTTTGATCTCACGGCTGACACAGTAGCTAGCAGATAAGGTATCTCTTCGTTTAAGTTCTTTATCTCTCAGGCCTCATTAGCAGTGTCACAGTGCCCTCGCTTTAGGGACTGCGACAACAGAGCTAACGATGCATAAGAAGTTCCCTGCACTCAAACTATACAACTAAAGTACAACTAAAAGAGGAAATCACATCTTTTTAGGAGTCTGTGCTAAACTAAATCACAGCTGTTGTGCAACGTCTAAAGTGCAAGAGTTAGGGGACCAGTCCACAAGAGCGAGTTCAGGAGCTGGAGAAGCCATAAAGACAGATAAGACAGACACCATGATAGTCAATCATTGCTGTGTGTTTGGCAGGCTGCTCTTAGGTGTGATATTATTGCATTATCTCCTGCTATCTGTTCTTTACAGCACACTAAACATTGGCACTGACTTTATAAAGGTACTTATAAAGGTGTAAAGAAGCTGTAAACAAGTGCAGTAGTCTAGAAAAAAGGGGGAAATAATTCGATTTTAACACCAGAGTGATTTGAGTTTGATTCAGCATTACTTTGTGTTTTAACTACCTTTTAAATCTGATTCAAGACCCAGTCCTCTCATATTATAGTTCAATCAAATCACATAACTCTTATTTTATATCATTTGACAGCATGTTAAACTGCAGCCTGTAGAAGAGGCATTGAGTTTCCATTGTGTTGATTATATTCTTTGCAAGGTGTTTTACAACTAGATCATAGCTCTTTGAACATCTGTTTCATTCAGCGCAATCTGTTCATGAACAACAAAGCTTTCACACGGCTTCCTTCACTCTCGCATGAGCCAGCTGTCGTTGCACGGGGGCGTACATTTTCACTCCTTCATTTGTGTCACAGATCTATGAGCTGCACTTGTTTAGATCTGACATGTTTTAAATTAATTGTGTAGATTGATGCTTTCCTAAATGTGTAAATTTGTTGTGTGTATGTGTGGCTGTGTGTGTGTGTGTGCGCGCGCCCTCCCCAGCTCCCCCTGTCTAGCAGTCACCTGGACGTGTACACAGGTCCTGGGATGAAGGGGCCAGCCATTGCTATGACCAGTAACTCCTGTCCTGCCAACCTGACCATCAAACGAGAACTGTCAGGTGCGAAAGTTGAAAGAAGAACAAGCAAATCATCTGAACTGAAACTATTGAGACGTTCTAAGTTCTATAAAAGACAGTTTTACATTGAGTGATTGTAAAACATTTGCCCGGTCCTGTAATTGATGTTGTGGCATTTGTCGACACCATTGAAACACTGTTCCTGTTGAGACAGTTTGTTAATCACTTTTTGTTGTTGCAAAGATGCAGAAGCCCGTGCGCTGGCCAAGGAGAGACAGAAGAAAGACAACCACAATCTGAGTAAGTCTCTCCCTCTGCATGCAGCTTTACCCACATTTCTGCTTACACATCCCAGTACTGCACATGCCCTTGGAAACATATGCACACGCACGCACGCACGCACACTCTCATCAGCACACACGCAGAAACAGTTTTATACAGCCTTGCACTGATTTAGCTGACAGAGTGCAACTAGTGGGTGGATGGTTAACCTGGTCATTTCTGCTGCTCTGGCACCTAAGTGTAATTGCCTGTGACTCTGTGTGTGTGTGTGTGTGTGTGTGTGTGTGTGTGTGTGTGTGTGTGTGTGTGTGTGCGTGCGTGCGTGCGTGCGTGCGTGCGTGCGTGCGTGCGTGCGTGCGTGCGTGCGTGCGTGCGTGCGCAGAGAGAGAGAGAGATCCACTGATCTACACTTTTTTCATATGCAATATAATGCCAACTCTTCAGCTCCAGAATTAAACCCTTTGTATCACCTTTACTGTCTGTGTTGATGCTATACAATACATGCACTTGACAACTGATCTTTGCAGTTCCAAAGGTCACAATCTGCCTTAAAGAAGTTATTTGTTGCTCCCTCTTTCATGCCTTTGAGATCTGTGCACTATTGTCCTCATCATGTCTTTCCCTTCGTCCCTTCGTTCCTCTTCAACAGTCGAAAGGAGGAGGAGATTCAACATCAATGATCGTATCAAAGAGCTGGGCACCATGATCCCCAAAACCAATGACCTGTGAGTTGCTTTTGCTACATGGATTTTCTGTGTTTGAGAAGTATTTGAATTAAATCATTTACTGCCAGTTACTTACCTACGAAAACTGGCTGTTTGTCTTTTACTGTGCGCATAGTGATGTGCGCTGGAACAAAGGCACTATATTGCGAGCCTCTGTAGAGTACATCAAACGCATGCAGAAGGATGTTCAGAGGACCAGAGAGGTGGAGAACAACTTCAAAAGGATGGAGATGGCGAACAAACACCTGTTGCTACGCATCCAGGTAACACACCCACACACACATGCAGAGAAACACAGTCACAGCTAAATGCATTGAGACTGATGTTGCCCTCCACCCACTGTCTGCAGGAGTTGGAGATGCAGGCTCGTCTGCACGGCCTCCCCAGCAACTCTCCCTCTGGCCTGAACCCCACTGACCTGATGGCTCCATATATAAAACAAGAGGCCAGCCCAGAGGAGAACCTCTCTCACCACCAGGCACAAGCCCACCACCAGGCCCAGCACTTATCCCAGAACCAGGCTCACCCCCAGGCCCAGCAGCACCACTTCCTCCCGCAAAGCCACCTCCATCACCATGGCCAGGCTCAGCCTCAGCCCAGGCAGCTGCCACCGCTCCCCCACCACCTGCAGCCCCAGCCACCCGTCCAGTTCCCATCTGTAGGCAGCTCCCAGCCCTTTGACTTTACCCAGTCGCTGGACTTGTGTGATGGGATATCCGGCTTCTCAGACGGCATGTCGGGGCTAGGCGACCTGGGTGGACTGGATGTCCAGGGGAGGAGAGGCGAGCTGGGCTTCCTGATGATGGACGAGCCCTTGTCCCCTATAGGCGGAGACCCGCTGCTCTCTGCGATGTCCCCTGAAGCCTCGGTTGACTCCAGCCGCAGATCCAGCTTCAGCATAGAGGATGGAGACATACTGTAGACACATGCCTACATAGACACACACACATTCACTCACACAAACATGTGAACAGGCACATGCAGAGGTTTCAGAGAGGTTGCAGGAAAAAATATAAAACGGCACAAAAAGCAGCAGTACATTGGAAAAACGCAACACATGTACAGCACATACAACAGCCACCGGACGCGACGTCATTCACCCAGAACACACACAGCACACAGTTCTACCCACGACAGTCATTTGTGGTACAGTTATCCTTAATGGCACGAGCAAAAGATGGTACACAGCACTCACACAGCTGAAAACATTCTGTAAAGTGAATAGACATTTGTACGCGCGCACGCACGCACGCACACACACACACACACACACACACACACACACACACACACACACACACACACACACACACACACACACACACACACACACACACACACACACACACACACACACACACACACGTGCATGTGAGATAAACTGAGCAGCTTGAAACTTTACCCAACAGACTGAGCATTTACACGGGGTGAACCAACACTGCCAGGTCAGGAGTCACAGCACATTCGGCCTTGTTTCCATAAAGGTGGCTCTGAATCATAATTGAACAAGGCACAAAAGCAGCTGTTAATTAGACTGAAGTTATCAGATACAAGGACAACCGAGTGCATTGTCTCACTCGATCAAGGACAAGTTATTTTCTCCTTACATCAACCTCTTTTAGCAACCGTAAATGATTGAGAGGACGATAGTGAATAAAATGGAAATAGCTTTGTGGTCCTGCATGCATAATTTCTCTGATGGGGTTGCTGTCGTCACATTGTTGTGTTCCTCGATCTGTTATTCCACAGTTTGCTTTGGCCTCTAGCACTAGCTGTTTGGTGTTTGACAAAGATCTGTGTTAAGTCTGCTGAGCCGAGGTGTATTCTTAAAGTGTCCACATTATAAGAAGTATTTTATAGCTATCACTGGATGGACAATTTACTGTAAGAGGCATGAGCCCATTTCATTCATCACATCGACCCCACTTCTGGCTGTAAATGTTGTCTTCTCACACACACACACACACACACACACACACACACGCTACCGTCCCCTGGTTTCTGCATGTAACACTTGACACTGTCATGACCTTTACCTGAAGAAGACACTGTAAAGCATGTCGACTCTGGTGAGAGAGTACAGAAGACCATTTGATAGTCTTCAAACAAACTGTGTCAACCAAACCTGTGAGGTGTCAGAATACTCAGGTACTGCAACAGAATACACAGGAAGGATCTTTTCTCAGCAGAAGCAGATGTTAACCTGAGCGGCGTCAGCCTCGTAACCGCTATCAATGTGCCTTTTGATTTTTGCAGCTGCTGCTCTTCAAAGGCATGTTTTTATAGGTCAGAGGTCACGAGCAGAGTTTAGACTTAGTTTCAACTTCTATTATGCCCGTAAATTCTTTCGAGTTTGCTTCTGTACCAGCTATACCCTTGTAGGAGATGAACGTTTCATGATTTTCACCGATTGGCTCTGCAGGGCCTGGCCCGTACGAGAGGCCCGGGTGAAAGAAAGATATAGTGACGGGGTTTAATGCTGGCGAGAGAAAGAGATTGCTTTGCTGTCTCGGCTGATGGCTGAAGTAGTGTAATCATCACTGTAAAAGCACAGCATTGGCACACACGCTCATGCATTCACGCTCTCTCGGTTCACAAACAGGCTTGCACTAAACGTGCAGACGCTCATCTACGACACACATCCATAATAATGCGCACAGTGTCTCACATTCATACGATGCACACACTGCAGCCTTGAGGCTCTTTTCAAATCAGCACATTAACAAGTCTCCTGTGCTTCAGTCCCTCCGGGCGGAGTCGAGTGAAGCTGCCAGCTGCAGAGGTACAGCTCCTGTCTGCGGCTCCAGCTGGCTCAGTGATGGCTGAGGCATGCTGAGGTGGACCTGGGCTGTGCCTCTACTGTGGTAAACCTTGGGGCTTGGCTTTGATTTGATTTAGCTTATGATCAGTATCGATAAAGGAAGTGGAAAAGAAAAAAAAAACTTTGATGGTGTTTTTGTTTTTTTTTTTTGATTAAAAGAAGTGGTTATTTTCTTTACTATATAGTTTGTTGTTTATTTTATCTCCCAAAGCACTGGAAACTATATTACTGTTCTGAATTTGTACATGGAGGAATGATGGAATGAGATTTATTTCAGATGTTATATGCCACTAAGCCACTTAAATGTATTTTATTTGTATTTGTTGTTTTAGCTCTGTTTCAATTTTATTCCAAAACTACCCTTTCTTCTCAAAACCATGTTCAGTAAGCACACTATAATTTAAGCCACCAATGTTTCACTGGGGAAGGAGTGGGGAGCCGTTTGTGAACTTCAGATTTCAACTGACTTCAGAGAGATGAAGTAATTCTGTAAATTTTTGATGCCATTTTTATATGATTGGGATTTTATTTTTCTCTTTGTTTTAACCTTGAAATTTGGAGCCAGGTGTAGATGAAAGGTGATTCTTTGATTCGATTGAATTCAGATTGCTCATTTTATGAATGTAAGCTTCACCAGTGGTTCTGGTCAGACCGAAGCTGGCCGGCGGGTTTCGCCGTGCCTGACTTTGACTTTGGTTTCCATGGAGACTGGAAGACGGCTGACTTCGCATAAACTCTGAGCCGAGGAGTCGTGGTTGCCCTGGAGTGGGAGCGCTGACTGTGCGTTTGTCTCTGTCCGTCTGACAGCGTTGTGCCTTTTCCCAATCAGCCACAGTTTGACTGATGTTGTACTGTCACCCAGCCGACACTCCAAAGAGCTGCTCAGGCCTCCTCTGCTCTTCCACTAGAGGGCGCTCTGCAGAGCAAACTACACAGGGAAAAGTGGTTCTGACTTTACTGAGAATATAAAATGTTCTACCAGAATCCATCCACTGGCTTTTAGTGTTTTCTTTATTCATATGACTTGAGAAATCTGAGTGTGTGTGTGTGTGTGTGTGCGCGTGCACTTATTACTTGGGTTTGGACATAAATATTGCTCGGTTTTGGCTGAGGGTGAGCTTTTCAGGGTGAAGTAGGAGACATCTTATGTCCAGCTGTTAAACCTTTAAAATGAACAATACTTGCATTTTCATGGACTCTAGTTTGACTTTTTCGCCTGAAAACACGTCCCATCTTTATCAATTTTAGGTTTCCAACTTGTTATGGTTAATGTAAGCGTCCTGAGAAAGAATGAAAGTCGGAAGGAGAAGAAGAAAAAAGATTTGGTGAAGAAATGTACATGCGTCTAAACAAACTTCTACAAGCCTCTTTTGCATTTAGAAATAAAACCAAATACCAAATACCAAAACCAAACCATACGTTTTAAAAACTGGGAAACGTGGATATTCTGGGAGACAGATTTTGTGACAGTACAGATGAAAAGCTGGAGTGTCGCTGAAGAAAAGTTATATTTGGCATAAAGACAGATTGGATGAACTTGCTAAATGTTGTTACATCATATGTCCACCAGGGAGCACCATAGATCTATATTGCACAAGAAGGTCCCAGTGTCTCCTTCAACTCTCTTCTGTCTCAGCAGTCATGGGAAGGACTGAGCTACTGTGCAATTAACCTCTTTGAAACACTTCTTAAGAAGCCAACCTCATGTTTTGTTTGTTCACCGGCAGAGTTGAGTGATGCTCATAATGCTTTTTGTGCAGAAAACTGTTGGGGATATTGATCGTCTTTTTTTTGCCCTGTTGAAAAAAAAAACCTTTTTCATAAAATCCCCACCATAGCAGGACAGCATTCTCAGTAAACACCACTAATAAGAAAATACTAATAAAGTTTATTGGACTTGTATTTTTTTCCAGAGCTGGCCACCTTCAAATTTCACCTGCCTCCTCTTTTTTGGCCTCTTTTTTTTCCTCTTTTGCAGCTCGTTCCATCATCTCCTGATGTATTATTCCATGGCTGCTTCAGGATGATCCATAAACCATTTAACAGCCTTTCTCAAGTTAAATCGGGGTAATCTTATTCCTCATCTGCGCACACACACACACACACACACACACACACACACACACACACACACACACACACACACACACACACACACACACACACACACACACACACACACACACACACACACACCGCCTGACGCTGCAGAGCATGTTAAAGTGTAGTGGTGGTGTCTGCAGCCCATCCACAGCCCATTCTCCCGGGTCTTTATGATGCTAATGTACTCCCTGGTCTAATAAATCCCTGTAGAGCTGCAAGGAGTAGATCTTATGGCTCACTCTGATCACCACCTTTTCGCCCATCTCCCCCCCCAACCCACATACACGCACTGCTATTACTGCAGCAGAAGTGCCTGCCTTGCACTTCCACAGATACTTGGGTGGCTGTTTAGTAAGAGGGGGAGAGGGAAAGGGCTGAGACAAATCAAACATGAAGGTGCAATTTAAGAGATGCTGGCACGGGAAGGCAGAGTTCGGCCCTGGCATGGAGTGCTGGGGGGGGGGGTCGTGAGGGGAGGCACGCTGAGCAACACTCATCACCTCTTTATCTGATGGTTGGACCTCTTGAAGCGGGTTTGGCACAGCACCTTGAGCCCTGCAGAAGGGTGAGGGAGCGGGAGAAGTAAAATAATCACATGGGTTTTTCTTAAGTGTGTGAATGAGGAGCTCCATTCAGAGCTGATCCTCTGACAGCGCAGGAACAAACCAAGCTTCAGTCTCTCCTCAACCAAGCCTTCATTTCATCCTTCCTCCTCTTCACCACGACTTCTCCCTCTACCTGCCCACCCTCCTCGTCCCTCCCTCTCTAGTCTTCTTCTGGCCGCTGGGCTTGGTGTGTGTGTGTGTGTGTGTGAGACTCCTCCCTCCCTCCCAGGGGAGCAGTGTGTCACTCAGCTTGAAGCCCACGGAAGAGAGGTGAAAGGGGGCTGATTGAGCTAATTTAGCCCCTGGATGTGAGAGCAGGAAAGGCCTCACCCTCTGCTAATAGACAGACATCAAAATGGAGATGAGGGGGGGATGAAAGGAGGGAAAGAAGAGAGGAGGGAGGGGAGACCATAAAACTGAGACGACTTTTTGATGGATTTATCTCTTTTTGTCCGAGGGGATGTGGAGAAAACTTTTATGAACACTGAGTGACATTGTGAAGTTGGTAAAGGTTTATGCGTGTTGCCTTGAATTAAAACCTGCTGATATTACTTATTGATCCGTCCTCCCCCATTAAGATACCGTCAATCACCGTCTACTTTATGATCTCCTCTGCCTGGGCCCCTCACCGTACATTCTCCCTGACAGGCAGACTGGATGTGACACCAAAAATACTGGCTTTTACCACATGGACAGAGATTGGAGACTCTTTTAATAGCTTTTGCAGGCACACATACTCCTGTAGGACCTGATGGCCCGCTATCAAAAAGCCCTCTAATGAAGATGGCACGATGACACAACATTGATTTTAGCTCCATAATTCATCTGCACTGCAGATTTAAGGTTGTCCAAAAGTTTTTGAGGCATTCCGGAAACTTAAGCTTTTCACAGTTTAAGTTATTTCATTGCTTTGCAGCACATTTAGCTGTGCGCAGCATGTGTTTACATACATGGGTTTTCAGACTAGAAGCGTCTTAATTTGATTTATATTTGACCTCAGTTGAGTGTTAAGAAGGCTTGATTACAGCCTGTCACACACTGTCAAAGTGACGTCCCTCTCAACGGTCACAACTGAGAGCACACAAACACCCATCACACACGTGAGACGGCTCCTCATTCCTTTCTCCTTCCTTCACGTCCTCTCACTAACTAACTCGGCCTCGATGCCATCGCCACGCACCTCCTGTCCTTCTTCATTCCAACCTCTCCTGCCCCTCTTTATTCTGCTGCACCATTGTCCATCTTCCTCTACATATTTAATACTCTTCGCTGACTCCCCTCAACCCCTTGTGCCTCTATTCCTGAAAGAAAAGGAGCTCAAATTGGCTGGAGAGATGAATAATGTCCCCGCCATTAACAGTGGCATGGAAGGATCAGTCTTTTCATGTGTGTGGGGGTGAAGAGATGAGGGAAGGTGAGGTGGTGGTGGTGGTGGGATGGGCTGTGGTCTGGGTCTTTATTGTTCCTTCTAACTTTTGCTCAGACTGCAGCAGAGGAAGAAGCACAAGAGAGAGGAGGAGTGACTTATATGGAGATTTTCTATGTCTATGTCGCCTGCACTGAGTAAGATAATTAAAGTGTGTGGAGGTGGTTTGTGTGTTTGTGTGACTGTACATGACTGGACTGCAGCAAGTTTAAGCTTAAAGTTTAAAAAAAAACAAAAACAAATCTATGATGAAACACTTGAGCCTGTGACTTTTGGTTCTTTCAAAACAGGCATAAAAAATGACATTTTGTGAAAGTTATAATTCTGATTTCCACTCAACATCATGAAAAATAAATAGGAAATCCTTTCAGCATGGCGTCTTTATTGATGAAATTCAATTTTGGACCAAAATGAAGCCCATGTATCCTGGGCTCTTACAGTAATTTCTCCCCAGATGCTATAAAAGGGTGTCTTTCCCCCTCAGTGGCCAGTAGGGGGAGTTAGTGGTCCACAACAAGGTGCACCACAGCCAGGGCAGAAGACAAACAAGGCCTGAGTGACATTTCTGAGCACTGAAAATGAATATGTTGTTTGGAATTGCAGTGAATGTCATCCACTGACAGAAGGAGCGTCTGGTGCAACCTCTGTAAAATTAAGACATGGTGTCATCTCTAAATTCCACCGGCAGGCTGCCCGGGAACATAATGGGCAAACTGTTGAATGATCAGAGATGGAACACAAACAGCGTACCGTGGCTCAGTTCTGCGGGCTGGTTGGAGAGGTGCTAAATTAAGCTTATCATTATTAAGATAAATAATGCGTCTGACGCAGGATTTGTCACGTTTTGAAGGTTAACCGCTCCATCCTTTTCTCTGGCGGGTGATGGAGTGGCTGTGAGACTGATGAATCCTGCATCATATCTTCATTGCAGGGTTTTTTTTTGCCAGACTAGGACATTTATCTTGACCATCCTCAGGACCTCAAACGATGGACAATATTACCGTCCTTGACAACCAAAAAAACCATGAAGATTACAGACGAACTGACGGTCCGACGCACAGGATTCATTGGAAACCTAAGCTCCTGAGATCTGTTTGTTCTCTCGCTGTGTTTGTTTCTCTATCCGCCAATCCAGCCATCCACTCATCCATTCATCCATCCATCTCGCAAATCCTCTTCCGTTTCGTTTGGCGTTGTTGTGTGAGCGAGAAGCCATTTCACTGAACTTAAAATCTGAAGGTCGCAAAGATTTGACTTTTTTTTTTTCCATACCTCCCTGAAAAGCAGTACAGATTATACAGCCTACAGCTGTTATCACATTTATGCCCTTCTTCAAGCTTCTTTTTATTCTCATCCTCTCGTCTCCCGCCATTCAGAGACCTGAAGATAACGGCACGCCACATGACGCCATTGTCCTCCATCTCTCTCTCTCTCTCTCTCTCTCTCTCTTGTAGGTGGAGATTTAAAGTTCTGTTTTAAAACTGCCACTGTTCCAATCCTACTTAACCCCCCCTCCTCCTCTTCCTCTTGTCTCCCCCCTTCCTCCTGAGTATACTACCTAACCCCTCTGAACTTCAGTCAGAGTTACTGAAGACCCGGAGTACACTGGGGAGTCAGCTACACCGCTGAGAGAGAGACAGAGATAGACAGAGACTTAGCTGCCTGCTATTCTACCACTCTCTCCGGTAATAAGAAAAGTTTCTGTTCTTTTCTGTGTTACAGCAGGGAGATAAAACTAGGGATCACTCACATGCACTTTCACGCACACACACACACGCTCAGTAACGCACACAAGATCTTGGAAATGCACTCAGCGACACACGAAGTCAGACACAAAATGGAGGAGCGACAGAGACAAACTTGCACTCTCTCTCATGCACGCGCACACAAGCTTCACCCTCGCTATCAAGCTTTCTGACTTCTCCTGCTCAAACTCATGCGGACAAAGAGGAGCAAAAGACGGGAGAGGAGAAAAAGAAACAAGTTTAGTCTGTAAGCGGCTCGAAAACCTGATTCGAATTAGAGGGCGATTTCCACAAAGGTCAATGTATTCAGCTGATATCCTAAGAGGGAGGAAATTTAATACCCCTTTTTGGTTGAATTAATTAATTATAATATTAGGCTAGCTCTAGGGGCCCTTTTCTTCAGTGATTAAGTGAGCACATATCTTTAAAAGACTGTGTTGGTCTCTGGGGCCCTGGGCTTCTGAACCTTGGGGTGAAACACAGAGAGATGTATTATACATGAGAGGACGGAGAAACACAGACCCGTCTGCTCACCTCCACGGCAAGACACGCCATGTTCCTTATTTAGACCTTCAATAGCACTTGTCTTTCTTTGGCGAGGCGCGTCTCTGTTGCCCCTCTGCCCTCCTCTGGTCCCCTCAGTGTTCGGCTCAGTGGGGCTTAAGTTTAAAAGTCTTCGGAAACAATCCCCCTGTGCCTGCTTTCTGGCATTTTGGACAGAATGCTGCTGATCCTTAAGTTGAGGAAAAACAGGCACCACAATTTACAAATGCTGCATTAGAGAGAAGAAGAGTGGTCCCATTCACAGGGTTAAATTATTGATGCATTCACCTGTAAGAGGCCATCCAGGTGATGCCAAGTTCCAACTTAAATCTTATGTCTTTGTTTTTAGTGTCACATTATGTTGCTGTTTATTCTTGTTGGTCTCAGTCAATCACCCGTAGAGCCCAATCAAACCTGTATGAGACGAGCTACAAAGATAAAGCTACGTCTTATTTTTCTCCCATCAATCGTGTATTTTGAATGGAAAACTACTATGTTACTACAGCCTCAGGACAAATGCTGCTAAGTAAAGTAGCAGATCAGGTTTGGTTCATTGATTTGATTAAAGCCATCACATTTTCCTTAATTGTTTCAGATCCATAAAATTATTATTTAACTGCAGCTTGAAGATAAATCTAGTGAATTATAGTGAAATGTGGTGGAGTAATAACATTACACTACACATTAATTACTCAGATAAGGTACCAGTACCTCAAGATTTTATTTAAGTACCACATCATAAATCTACTTTCCTCATCTGGAACAATATTTGTTTATGTAGCCCACGTGTGTGCGTGTGCATGTACAGCAGGTGTCTCCCTGAGCATGTGCTAACCTCTGAGCTGACCCAGCGAGGAGCCGCCCAGCTGTCAGTCACGTCAAACGTGTGTGTGTGTGTGTGTGTGTGTGTGTGTGAGTGACAGGTCTTTAACATCATGTCTAAATCATGGTTACTTAATGGCTGTTAGCCTTTCCAACAGAGGTTGATGATGGAGACAAAGAGGAAGGCCAGTGACGACAAGAAGGTGATGACAGGGAGGCAGAGAAAATGATGGGATGCTGTAAGAGGGGTGTGTGTTTAGGTCTGTGTGTGCATGTGTGTGTGTATAAATAGAACAAATACATGTGGAATAGAGTGACTCCAGCTGTCAGTATACTGCATCCACCTCCATACAAAGGTGTTGTGTAGTGCTTGTAGCTAGCACCTGCCTCTTCAGTACATGCAACTAGACTAATGTACACACACACACACACACACACACACACACACACACACACACACACACACACACACACACACACACACACACACACACACACACACACACACACACACACACACACACACACACACACACACACACACACACACAATGAACTGTAGGCATCCTGCCCCCACTGGCTGACCTCACTAAACATTCAGGTACAATTAATTATTCCTCCCTGATCTAACGAACGCAGTGCACTGATTGGACACCCTGAGGGTGTAAGGGCACTATTTTAAAAACACTTTCTAGTCATGAATTTTAATCACTTCAAATGTATTGATAAATTATTAATTAAGTGACTTTAAGTGATGCCAGGTGGGCATAATTTCTGGAGTAGTAAAATGCTTTTGGGGGTAAAGTGCTGTGATGTGAAAGCAGAGCGAAGAAGCTTGTTATTTTTCTCTTAAAGCAGCTGTTTTATTTGAAAGGGGTTTCTCACAAAGTGTTCGACAGTCTAAGGGGCTTGTTTGGACAGACGGAGAAGCTCCGCCATTTTGCAAAAATTAAGGCCACTTTTCATTCTTTGTTTTATTCCAGCTGTGGGCCTGCAGTAGGAGCAGTAATAGTCTTCACTGAATCAGATTTTTTGCCGGATAGAAAATCCTCTATTTGGTTAGCGTGGCCTCGATCCTTATGGGGTCATACGGTACACACATTTTGGAATTAAAATTTGAGACATTCAGCATTTTCAGTACGTATATCTGAAGTTTTGGAAGAGCAAATACAGCTATGGTTTAAAGCCACAGGAGGCACACTCTTCATCATGCGCTTTCTGGGGTGACATCCAGCATAAATTCCTCACATTATTGCTAATATTGGGGTAATGTTCAAAAACTGAGACTGAATGTGTACATGACTCCTGCTGGCAGGCTCGGAGTAAAAATACAGTATGTTTAAGTGTGGGTTCCTCTGTTTCGCATGCGCCTGCCTGTTCTATAGGTTAACCTGGCGAACAAGACCCGAGCGGGAACAGCACAAATTACAAATTACCTCCCTTATTAGGCCTGACCCCAAATTTCCTTTCATGAATATTCATTATGGTGGCCGCTCGGCGCGCCAAGAAATGAATTTGCCCTCTCCTCAGAGTGGACTGTGAATAAGGAATGATTAATGGAATTCTGCGTGGTATGAATCCATCATTCCTCGGACGGAGGCTGGCCTGGTAATAAGGATCCAATTAGAGCCACAGTGGGTGGGACACAGCAGGAGCCACGGCATGACAGACCCTGTAACACCTCCACACACACACACACACACACACACACACACACACACACACACACACACACACACACACACACACACACACACACACACACACACACACACACACACACACACACACACACACACACACACACACACACACTTTTTGCATTTTTTATTCCACATCTCCAAAATTCATTACGAAAAATTAAGTAGAAACGTACACATTTACTGCAAGCTGAGCTAACTTCTGTGGCATCTCTCCCCTTTTGTTCTCTGGCCTGCAGCAGGGTTTCGGGTGGCAGCGAGCAGCTTCCCCTCCACCCCTTTCTGCCAGCACACCTCTCCTCTCAGCAGGGCTGCTTTAGCTCTGCTGGCACCTCCACCTTTCCTGGTTAATTTCATGTTCCGGTGCGTCCTGAGACAGCTCATCCTGCTGCCAAATATTTGTGTTGGGAAACCAGCTAATCTGGAGCTGGGTACATGCTCCTGTCCACACACGCACACACACACACACTGGCACACGCAGGGTTATCATTGCACGTTATTTTTCGTGTGTGCTCGTGTGTGTATGTCTGTATGTGAATGATTGCGGAGCTGCTGATACCAGTGTGTGCCCTCTACCCTCTTGACCGGTGTATCCACCATTTGGCCAAGTTACAGAAGATTAACAGCAGTCATGTTTACTGCTGGAGTACAACTGCTGTGTTTACAGATGAACGCATGAGTGAAGAGATGAAGGGATGAACTGAGATTCCCACCTCCTGTCCATCTTTCAAGACTTGGCTGAGTTTGCCCGCACACTCTTGGGGTTTATGTAAGAGAACTGTGTAAATGAAATTTATTGTTCTGCTAAGTCCATCTTAATTGAAAATAACCCATGTTTCACCTGTGGCCAATGTAAATTCCACTTCCTGGAACACCTTTATTGTCCGTTCATCTATTTTCCTGCGTCCTCTCTCCTCTCCCCGGCTTTAATGAGGTGTTCTGTTCCTCTGCCTCATAAACTAAAACCTTTTAGATGAATTACATCTCCTTAAGATTCATCTCCAGCGCCGTGGCTTCTTCTCCCCCCTTTTATGATTGTATTTAATCCACATCACATCTTTATTCAGAACAAATACCCCCGCATGACACCTCGCAGAGCGCAGGCGGGAAGAGGAATGTTTCGGCGAAGGTAGAGAGACATGGAGATGTGCCAGCGCGGCTCAGCCTGCTCTCTGATGATATCCTCGATAAGACTTTTAGCTAATTACTGACTGCTGCCTGTGAATGCAGCTTCAGTGAAGAGAAAGGCAATGAACCTGCCTGCTAGCTCAATAGAGGCAGCAAGAAAAAAGAAAGGGGACGCGGCTGTTGAAAGAGAGACAGATTAACATTTGTTCTTTTACATGCCTCCCTCTGCCACACACACAATAACTTTGCTTATACTAATTAACAATTAGCAAAGACTGGTTGGCTAATTGTGTTATTGCTCCTAATCAAGAGGCTAATTACCAGAATGTCAATTTAGATTTAATTACTAAGTGCTTTGTTAATTCCCACTGAGCATAAGTTACCCTTTCTCTCCCTCTTTCTCTCCCCCTCCCCGCCTCTCTTTCTAGCCTTCTCCCTTCCTTTTCCCCTCGATCCATGTTGAACCTTTGGTGTGTTCTGAGGTCCTGTGTTGGGATTGGGGGGAGTGGGTAAATACAGAGATAAATGAGGCAAGGTGTTTGAGCAGGGGGACCAAGAGGCAGAGGCATTAATGAACAGCTTTTACCGCCGGGCCTCCAATTAGCCAGCTCTCTCCCGCCAACATCACAGAGAGGAGAGATCCACTAAGATCCACTCCCCCTCCCACCACCACATCCCCACCTCCCACTGGCCCCTCACAGCTGTCCCTGACTCTCCACACACATCCACTGCCCTGAACCAACAACCAGCACTGACAGCAGCCGCACCCAAACAATCTATTCATCAATGTATTAATTGGCCAATTCACATTTTTTGCGCTCATAGCCTTTGATTGTTTCAGTGGGGTTTATTTTCTACCTGTGTGTGTGTGTGTGTGTGTGTGTGTGTGTGTGTGTGTGTGTGTGTGTGTGTGTGTGTGTGTGTGTGTGTGTGTGTGTGTGTGTGTGTGTGTGTGTGTGTGTTGACCTGGATGATAAACTGCTGTATACATTTGTCCTTGTAGGGATGATAAAGTCATATTGAAGTCAACTGAAGTGAAGCAGAGGAATCAGAATACAGCAGGACTTACTGTGCAACAAAAACAACAGTAATAATCATCATCATCATCATCATCATCATCATCATCATGACCACCATTATAAACAACATGCAAACAAGGGCAACAAAAGCTTGAGAAACAGCACTAACAAATCATGATTATTGCTTTTTAAATTTATTTGAGTCAAGCTAAATTTAAGATTTTAATACAGCGACATAATATTGCTCTTTTCTCCTCATCAGTACACATCTGTAACTCTGACAGCTGGAATAATAAAGGTGCAGTTACTATTCACTGCCTTTGTTTGATTTCTAGTCTTTAAAGGGTTCTTTAAAAAAACTAAACAAGTTTGTTCTCTTAATAATCAAAATACGAATACAAATAAATCGATAATAATTCTTGTTTTTATTTTCTATTTTATGTATTTTTACTGTTTCCATTCTTCTGAATGCCTTGATTTCCCCCCCTCATCTTTCCTAATCCTCTCTGCTGATCCATGCGGCTCTCCCTCACAGCTCAGGTCGTCTAACATGGATTTCATGGTCATTAGTTGTCTCTCCGCCTCACACACAGCAAGCAAACCACCATACATCAAACACATGTGCATACTTAATCACTTTCCCAATGAGCTCTACATTTGTCCCGTCAAAGAAAGCCGTGTGTGACTTGTGTCGGCCCTTTGTTTATTTCCTTCCTTCGGCTCTGACACAGAGAGCTCAGTGACTCTGATCAGCACATTGTTGCCTGGAACAAAATGTTTAAACACAGAGCGCAGATGTTGTGAATGATGCTTATCTGATGTCTGTCTCTTTATGCAGGCATCTTGTTCAACCACTGTTTGGTGCTATTGTCTTACTATTATTCCTCCTCGGGACCACTACTGAAGAAAGGGGTGAATGCACACACGCACACACAAACACACGCGTGCACATCTCTGTCTCAAAAAGAGCAAGTGCTTTCACTCTCCTCTCTAACTGCCTGGCTCCTCATACTCCTGCCAAAATACCATAAGACAGGGTATAATATATATAATTATCCCCACTTACATTAGCCATTATGCCAGTGGAGCATTGCCTGCAGAATGACACACGACCTGTCAAGACTTCATTCACGCCATTAATAAGCGTCATTAGTGTCTGCTTTGAATACCCCTCTTGCACACTGCAGTCATTTCAACATGTCATAGATTTTAATTTGAGGGTAAAAATAGCTGTGAGGATATTATGCACTCTCCCAGCCAGTCTCCGTGGTCTTCTGATGGGGAGGAAGTTCACAGTGTGACCTTGGATTTTCTCTTTATTGGAATTAGAACCATTGCTGTTCTTTAGTGCTGTGGGCCAGCAAGCACAGAGGCTGCTAGGCTCAGTGTGCTCCCTCCTTTGTGGTGTCCATCAACAGCATTTCAAATCAAGATTTTAAACCATTAGTTTGTCACAAATGACGTTGAGGCAATTGACCAGCATCTTATGCAGCCTTATACAATGTGGGTTAACTGCCTAAAATTCTTTCAAAAGCAGAATGCACTTAAGGAACTAATGCCACGGCGGCCTACTGAGAAATGTCAACTGCTCATCAACCGTTCCCACCACGAGCACCTTATAAAAGAACGGGTTGTCTATAGGCTATAACAGCCACTTTCTTCACTGTTAACTACAAGCAGGATAAAATAAAATTTGTTGTACACTTTTAACACACATAAACATGTTGGGGATGTATATGAACCTTTTTGAGGAGAGCCAAAACGACTGAAGCATTATTGAAGTTTCAATTTATGTGCAAAACGAGTTGTATACAGAACAGCGAAAGACAGAAAAGAAATGTTTCAAGCCAACAGCTGAGCCTGATGAAGGACTTCGTTTCTTCCTCCAAAAAATGTTAAATGGTTCGACATTTTTGTGAAATACACTTGTTGGAGACGATTGATACCGCTCTGACTTGTATGGTGAATATGAAGCTACAGCCAGCAGCCTGTTAGCTTAGCTTAGCACACAGACTGGAGACAGGGGGAAGCAGCTAGCTTGGTAATAAAATCTACCTAAAAACACCTCCAAAGTGCATTACTTAACACTAAATCTCGCTGGTTTGATCCAGGCAGAAGCTGAAATGTAAAAACATGTTTCTACATTTAACCAGCTGTTTCCCCATATTTGTGAAATGCTAAGCTAAGAGGCTGCTGGCTCTACGTTAACCGTACCAGGGTCAGAGTGGTGTCAATCCTCAATTAACTATCGGCAATAAAGCGTTTTCAAAATATCAGACTGTAAATGTTTTGTATGTGACTTTGTGCATCATCTGTGTGAAATGCTGTGATTCGCTGTAGAAAAAAAAAAAGCACAATAACAATTCTGGAATCTCACCTTGGAACATAATCATGTGTTGGATAAAGTATAAAGAAGCATACGTCCACAACACTCTCAGTTATTTCTGCAGTGTTGTTGGGTGACAGCTTGATAAATGGTTCTCTCTTCTCATATCAAGATCAGATCACAAGTCTGCCTTTTATAACCAAATCTGAGTTAACTCAACTCACCTACAGCAGTTTTATATATATTTAGAAAAAAAACTCTATTCTCGTGGGAAGACACTGTGGGATAACAAACAGGCCTTCCTCCTTATTTCTCTTGCCCTCTTTTCAGTGCTGATTAAGTGTTTAAGAAAGTGTGTTTGAGTCAGTGTCTCACTGAAGAGAGTGTGTGTTCTTGTTAAAATGTGTCCCTGTGTGTGTGTGTGTGTGTGTGTGTGTGTGTGTGTGTGTGTGTGTGTGTGTGTGTGTGTGTGTGTGTGTGTGTGTGTGTGTGTGTGTGTGTGTGCGTGTGCATCACTTCAACTCAGGAATGAGAGACACGGGGGAATCCCCCACAGGTACGATACATGATGAGTGTCTGCATATGTGTGTGTGTGCCTGTGTGTGCGTGAGACAGAGAGGGAGAGACCGTCCCACAGGTACGAGCGGGTGTGTGCGCGTCTCTGTGTGACTGTCCCACAGGTACAGAGTGTGTTTGAGCCTCCTGACAGGCTGTGTCTTTGATCGTTTGGTGAGTCGGTCCTTGTTTGCCTCGCCTGTGTGCAACTGCTGTAGGGGCTAATTAGCCAATGAAAAGACTTAATCACTAGAGCCTGCTGTCAGCTGTACACCTTGGCTTGCTTTCAGGAATCTTTAAAAAGGGAGGTTGAAGGGGGGTTGAGAGGAGTTAACGGTGCAGGAGGAGGAACTGAGGAGGGATTTTTTTGGATGGAACTTAAAAAGCAGTATTTGTTTCTATTTTTTCAGGAGTTGATCGTTTGAATCATTTGCACACACGGACAATGTTTTCAAATGAACTGATTGAAATGATCAACACTATCTTTCATTGTCTTCCACAGTGAGAATGACAGGGAAGGGAAATGTTAGAAATGGATGAGCGAAAGAATAAAAAAACATACCCATTAATCCTGATCAGTGACCCATTACAGCTCCCTCCTGAGAAGAGAGGAAGAGGAAAAGGAAGGGAAGAGGAGTGGATAGGGAAGGACAACTGACACCATGAACTTCTCCTCCATGTAAAGAGCCAATTAAAGTCAGGAGAGGCCTCTGCTGTTGTCCAAGCCGGCTCCAGCACGGTGGCCCCCTGTCTTCTAACCCTTCCCTTTACTCACCTCCCG
The DNA here is from genome assembly GCF_039877785.1 of Chaetodon trifascialis. Taxonomy (NCBI): domain Eukaryota; kingdom Metazoa; phylum Chordata; class Actinopteri; order Chaetodontiformes; family Chaetodontidae; genus Chaetodon; species Chaetodon trifascialis. The sequence goes on along the minus strand of NC_092058.1, from coordinate 18,818,322 downwards.
TCAGTGCCCGTCTGGCCTTTACGCTGTCACAGCTGCTTAACTCTGGCCTCCAGTGAACAAGCATTACATGACATACACAAACTGATGCGTGTGTGTAAGAATGATGATGATGATGATGATGATGACCTGCATGTTGCCACTAAAGTTTAGTTTTTATTCACCAAGACCTTGTAATTAGAGAAACAGCATCACGCACAGAGCTGGGTATTTTCACCCCGGATTTAAACCTGCGGTTCAGCTCAAAGGAGGTTACGTGTGTGTGTGCGTGTGTGTATGTGTGTGTGTGTGTGTGTGTGTGTGTGTGTGTGTGTGTGTGTGTGTGTCTTAATTGGTTTATGTTGTCACTGAAGCTGCAGTGCAACCTTGTCATCGTCTCTTCACGCAGATCTTTCTGCCCTTCGTGGACCTCTCTGACTGACTGAGGATGTCATATTTTCCAGGGTGATGATTCATCTGATTTATGTTGTGTGTTTCGTGTAGTTTGACCTCATGAATAACGCTGCTACTGCAACATTACTGCTGTTTGAGGGGCATTTCCTTGCTTTAATTACTGGAGGTACAAATGAGAATTATTTTCAGGACTCTCTTCTTGCTGCTCACCACAGCAGACCATACTTTGAAGATATTTTAAAGGAATTAATATTGTATCATAAAACAACTACAACAACAACGACAACAATAATGATAGTAATAAAGTAATAAATTGAAAGGGGGCTAAAACAAATGCAACTAAACTAGTGCTGTCAATCGATTCAAATATTTAATCGCAATTAATCTCATGAATGTCATAGTAATAGCATCCATATGCCTCTGTCGAAAGCCATCCATTGTCACCTGGTTTTGACAAGGAGGCAGCGGAGAATTCGCATTCGCCGTGTGTTTGGCTATCAAGTGGTATTTCAGACTGGATGTGCTACGGTGATAATTCAGCTCACACCGACAATACACACAGATAACTTTGGTCTCGTCAGTCGACTCTTCTGACATTTTTTTTAAACTAAACTTTCCATTCAGAATCTTGTTTGCATCTAATTCGGTGTTTTGCACTTGACAGTCGCACAAACCAGCAGCCTACTTTTTTACAGCTAGCGAGCAGGCAAGACCAAACACGTGCGTGGGGAGAGCCTATTGTTTTGTTTCCGGTTTACAATCGGATCCTGTAGTTTTTGTCATATTACTAGCAGTGGCCACAGCTTATAAAAAAAACTACAAGTTCACTAGGGCACAAAGAGCGTTAATCGCGTGATAAAATTTTTTTTTATTTGTGTTAATGAGATATTTTTGACAGCACTAAACAAAACCCAAGTGGATATCCCCTAAAAAAGGGCCCAAACCCAGAGACCTGTCGAGAAGCTTGCTAATGGAAACACAGTTACTGAAGCTATTTAGCCCAAACATGCATCTACTCAATGCAACGCTCTCACCTGTGTACAAAAAGCTTATGGAAATTACTCTGCACATACTGACCACAGCCTGCTCAGAGAAACAGGCAGACAAACCTGGCAACCAATGTCGGACAGCCACAGAGTGTAGTCTGCATGCTAGTGAAACGGACTCGCGCATCATAAGGTGTACAGGTGTCTACATTTTGGGTGAAATCACCAAAACAGCTCTGTTGGATCGATGAGTATAGAGTTTGTTCTTGGAAGTGTGTTTGTGAAGTTTCCTTTGAGTTAAATGAATATTCCTACAGGCTGCATTGTGAGTTATTCGTGTTCTTTTCTTGATTTTATTTTCAATCATATATATATATTTTTGTGATGAAAGTCAATCAACAGAAAACTGATCACCAATTATTCCTACAACTGTGTAAGTGTCCTTTTTCAAGCACAAATGCAACATATTTCCCTCTCAAATGTGAAGATTTGTTGAAAATGCAATTTTAATCAACTACTTTAGCAGGAATGTAGCTTCGAAAATTTGATTTGATTTGAAAAACTTTAATGTCCCCGAAGGGCAATTTGATTTGCAACAACAGAGCATACATATCTCACATCACTCACACAATGCAATAATACAATAATACAATAAATACAGTAAAAATTCATCACAGTTAGTAGGTGTATTGTTCCCACTATAGGCTGTTTAAAACTTAATCGCGGATGGGATGAGTGATTTAAGGTATCTGTTGGATTTGACCTTACAGGGGAAAAAGTACCTTCTCTTAGAAGGAAGACGCTGATGATGATGAAGCATGATTGTCAATGTCGATATATTTGTTGATATGCTGGAGAGAGATAACTTTACTGAAAACTTGTGAAAGTCAGTCCTATTTTTCTTAGAACAGAAAAGTTCTTCAGGCTTTAAAAATCTATAACTTTTGCATAACTCATAGGATAAAAAGAGATTCAAAGGAAGCTTGTCCACTTCAGACAATCTGACTTGTCAGAGCATGAAGATCAGAGACAGCCTTAATAACAGCCATGCTCCACCTAAGTGTGCTATCAAATAAGCAAAGTCAAGGTCAGCAGGCACAACAGCAGGGCCCTGACACTGGTAGTGCTAAATGGAATGCAGCCATTATTAATGTTATTAATTACACCTGCGTTTTAAAGTCATAATGTCCATCATATGAAAAATATATCATGCTAGTGCTCTGCTGGTCTACATGGAAGAAGACCTCCTCTCCCCCAAATTATCACACTATTGATTTCTGGAGCACCAAACCTCTCATCTTCAACTTTCTGCTGCCAACAGCAGTGCAACTCTTTAATAATGAACCCTGGAAGTAAAGAAGAGGGAACGGGATGATGGGATTTGAGAAGAGAAGTAGGGAACCCATTTAGGAAGGCAGACAGATAAGAACAGATGGTATAGAAGAGAGGACTAAGTGGAGAACTAATAGACGGTGTGGGAAAGTGATGAGAAATGAGTTGCAGGCTAAATACCCCCCTCCAATTCCCCCTCTCTCGTTCTCTCCTTCAGCTCTCCTCTGAATATGTGTGACTGACAGGGATGTTAAGTGCCGTTTGACACCAAAGACGGAGGTGACTATGTGAAGGTAGCTATCTGACTGAGAGGTTTTCCAGTGTGTGTGTGTGTGCGCGCGCGTGTGTGTCAGGATGGGGTTGTGTAATGAATTAGAGACGTGGGTCCGATTAAAATGACTGGTAATTTCTCCAGGGAGATGAGAGCCTGGAGCGGCATGAATCAAACGACTGCCAGGATGACTCACCAACACCATCTCCTGTACCGCTCAGACAGAGGCGAGGGATGGACGGAGAGAAGGCTGGAGAAGAGAGTGGATGGTGGGATGACAGGAGAGGTGGCTGAGGGTGCAAGGGGAGGCCCAGGTGACAGGGCACGTAGAAGGAGCGCATGCAGGGACACAGGACAAGCGAAGGGATGAGAGGGATGCAGGACGTGTGCTATCCAGAGAAGAAAGGGAGGAACGAAAGAGAGCTATTAGCGTTTATGAAGAAATACAGAAGAGATAGAGGTGACAAGTTGATAGGGATGGAATGGGGGGGTGAGGTGGTGAGTGACGGGAAAGGTCTCAAGCATCACTAGTTTCAATCTGTTCTCACCGTTCCCACTCCTCTCTCTGGCCTCATTGCAGGTGACAGCAGCATGGCTAAATTACCTCCCGCTGGCACTCAAATTAAACAGGGCATATAGTGAGAGTGAGAGACAGTGAGAAAGAAAGGGACAGAAGAAGGGTGGGGGGGGGTGCTTATGAAAAGAGTGTCCGTGGTCACATTAATGCAATTTCTCTCTCGATCCCTCCGTTCCCTCAGCCCAGCCCTGGATAATGAGCTAGCGAACACTCTCCCTCCCCCCCCACTGGGCCTACCTGCTATGCACAAAAGGCTCTGAACGCTATTTTTGGAGCCCCTCTTCTCATTTATTTCCTTGAATTGGTGATGATAATGATCATTGTGGCTTGAGGTGCCATATTCAAATTAACTGCCATTCCTCCAGTGCTATCGGCCCGGCATCACCCAGCCTGCAAAAGTGTCCCTGCACCTCCTCCGTCTGCTGCCTCCGTTGCTCCCCTCCCTCACCTCTCCTGGAAGCAATATAAAGACCATTGAAGCAGCACCGGCTGATATGTTTCCTTGTTGAGCTTATTCAAATCAGGTGTTTGAAAACTAACCTTGTTTGCATTGTAATGTTGCGTGGCAGAGCATCTACAATTGACAATTTACTGATACAGGCCTGTAAGAGGGCCGGGTGCAGCAGTGCTGTGAATATGAAATGAATTAGATTCCCGCCTGTAGTTATTCAGATCAGAGTGTAACATGATAGCTTACATGAGTGGGTCTGAATGGAGGTCTAACTAAATAAATTTGATTTGGAAAGGGTGGGTTGGGCAGATTGTGCCACTCACCAGGTGCTGCCACGGATAAAGCAAGCAGTTTATTGTACATAATAGGATGCAAGAATCTTTACATATACATGAATTCTATTAGGCATCGCTGGCACAGGAGAGAGGCACAAAAGGCAGCGGCGCTCACCGAGAGGAGGAGAGGGAGCCGCTCACATCCATCAGCCTGATAAAGAGATTTGAATGCGTGAGTCTTTGTGTGTGCGTGCACATGTGTGTGTGTGTGTGTTCGGTAAAAAAGGCCATCATGCTGTCACTCTCACTTTGCACTTTTTTAGGAACAAAGAAATTAAAGTGTTTCTGTGAAACAAAACACCTGGGGGATACCTGTCACTGCAGAGATTCTTCTCGCTACAAAAACAGATATGCGTGTGTGTGTACATGCATGCTGTCAAGTGTGTGTGTGTGTGTGTGTGTGTGTGTGTGTGTGTGTGTGTGTGTGTGTGTGTGGGTTTAATCTAGGGCTGGCTGAAACCTTGCCTAATATCAAAACTTTTCAGTCAAAATATTTGTGCAGGCTGCTACAGTACCAGTGGAGTCTTAAATTCTGTCAAACAGCTGAAGTTCTCAGAGGAAGTAGAACAACGAGTGACTCCTCCAGTCTACGACACTTCCATATGCGGGCATCTGCGCGCAATATCTACTTGAGTTCAGCAGCTGCTGTGGGTAATCTGGGCTGGTCGGGGCTAATGGCTGAGTTGTTTTCTGGTCCAGCTGAGCTCTTAATTACATGATTGAGCTTGTTATGGCCTAATTAAAACGGTAAAACACAGGGCAGAGAGAGCGAACGAGGAGAGACTTGCAGCACTCAATCTCTCTCTCTCCTCCTTTATTAAACTGTTAACCCACAAGGCCTCTACCTCTCCCCCCGTTTGCCCCCGGCTATTTGGAATGGGCCACGAACTACAGCCATAATCAGCAGGCCTACATTTCAGGAACACATTTTATCATTTAACCTCTGGTTACACATATCAAGGTGGCAGAGCATGTTCCATTTGGGGAATTAATGTGTGTGTGTGTGTGTGTGTGTGTGTGTGTGTGTGTGTGTGTGTGTGTGTGTGTGTGTGTGTGTATGAGGGGGTGGGGTGACTTTGCATCGATAAGAAAGTTAAACACAAAAACAAAACTACCAGCGAGTTATTAGAAGAGCCCGAGGACGTGGGAATAAAGTTGACGAAGTTTGTATCAGACGCTCAGACACAAGAGGGAGGGGAAGAGGGGACGGCGAGAGAATAAGGCGATGAGCACTGTTTTTGTTGTTCAGTTTTTAAGAGTATACTTTTGGGTCAATTAACAATAAAGATCAATTGATATCTCCTTATCCTTTCTTCTGTGATTTTTCGCCCGCAGTAATGAGATAAATATTTATGAAGGCTGAAAGTCCCCTGCCTCGCCTCCTTGTGTCAAATGCTCAGCATGATCAAAGGCTCAGCCCAAAAACACACGACACACTAAAAGCATCAAGGCTCTGTTGGCATTGTTTTTCTACTGTCCCACAGCTCAAACACAGAAAACTGAGCATCACCCCCCATCACCACCACCCTCCTCTCCTCCCCACACCCTCCATAGGAAAAAAAAAAAAAAAAAAAAAAAAAAAATCACAGCTAGGTTTGGGACTAGTGCACTGTCGCTTTAAGATAAAATATTCTATCTTCTACATCATAATTATCTCCTTAAGGTAGAAATATTAGCATATCCACCAATCTTATTATCTGAGAAATTGGCTCATTAAGTCGGCTGGCTCCCCTTGCGCCCACCTTGTTCTCCATTGTCCATACTTCATCAGAGAGGGAGGCTGCTGAGGGGCATTCTGACTGACAGGAGGCGCACAGCACTCAGAGCAGGCCTCTGTGGGGACCGGCCCGGGCCAGCACACGCTGACGGGACACTTCTCTAATGTTCTGTGAGGGAAGAGGAGGAAGAAGAAGAGGGCATCCTCACCGCTGTGGAAGTCAGATCTCAGAACGAGCTGTCCCTTGAGACCAGCAGAGACTGGGATGTGCGAGTGCGGCTTTGTGATTACAGAATTTCTGAGCATTTAGCTGGTAATTTAGTGAAAATTGATAAACACTGCTTGCAGCAAGCTAAAAGTTGCAGCAGAGTTTGACCTTCCTGAGTTGTGCGTGGTGCAGCTGGCTGTGAGGGAGACTGCCTGTGTGACCCTGCCTGGGGATGAGGGCTGAACCCTGGACAGAGACACTGTTCAAAGCCCAATTTATGGTCTTAAAGAGCAAAGCATACATATGCTTAGTAATCAGAAAGACAAGCTTTCCAAATTACATTTCCCATGCTGTTAGATATTAATGAGATGCTGGAGAATAGCCTTGGCCTCTAATCTGCCGGATTTAATCCCTAGATTGAAACCTGACACCCGTGGAGGCTAATGAAATCATCCTTTTAATCCAGGGAAATGTCCCCCATAAGCCTACAGCTTTAGAGAACCACAGGACGCTCGGCGCACTGGGCAGCGGACAGCACAGTGCCAGATAAGTTCAGGAAGAGGCAGAGGACTGAAGGGAGAGACGCAGAGCTCTGAAAAAGCAGATGTTTGGAAATGTAACAAAAAAAACTGTGACAAACAGAAAAGAGAGGGGCCTCTGAAAAGGTTGGAGGTTTCCAAATTGTGCCGTAGCGACGGTGTGTGATTAAAGATGAAGCAATCTTTTTGACATTTCTCCAGAACAGAGAGATGCTTCCACACAATACAGCAGCTCCCTCTCCCTCCCTCCCTCCCTCCCTCTGTCTGTCTCTCCGTCTGTCTCTCTCTCTCTGTGGCTGTGTGGGATTGAGTTGTTAATTAGAATCGTGGCCAGGCCAAATGAATTCAGACCTTCTTCCTTCTGTAATGGTGCTGCAGACCCCAAGCTGTGGGCTTTAATTCTCCTCTCATCAGTCTGATGGAAAAATCACCTCACTGCCATTCAGCTCTGCCACTCATTAACCAAGCCAAGAAAATGTGATCGGGACAATGGGCAATTTTATTATGTTTTTTTTTTTTCCTTTCTTTTGATGGCACACATATGCATATAAATCATCCTGTAACCAAAATGTGTGCATATGGTGTGTGTGTGTGTGTGTGACAAGAAAAATATCATATATGTACAAAATCACATGACGCTTTTCTTCCTTTTTTCAAGCCAGGAAAAAAAAAAATGTCTGCATTAGCAATGATTTATGAGAATTGCATCAATGACTAAAACAGGATCCAGAGGCACGCATCTGAAAAAAACCTGTGTGTATGTGCATGTCCTGTATTTATGCATGTGTGTCTAAGCGCCTAAATACTTGCGAGGGTGCGGTTGCTCGGCTTGTGTGTATTGACAGGCCATGTGTGAGGCATGAGGGTCGAGTTGCGATATGCTTAACAGCCAATTTACAAAGGTCAGGTGAGTGGGATCAAACGGGTGGGAAGATCACACCTCACACTCCTAAATGAGAAACAATCATCCCTCCAAAGGTCACCCAGACACAACCAAGGATTAGAATAATAGAGCAGGTCTTCTGCTCCCCCTTCTTCTCCTCTCCTTCGGCTTGCCACCCTTCTCCTCTCCACAGGAGGTGAGGGGAAAACAGAACAAGACACCTCTCTTCATTTATTTCTTCCTCCTCATTTTTCGGTCTCAATCAGCATTTGTGTGTGTTTCTGTGAGTCACCATCAACATCTGCAAATAGGTGATTACTAAACCCGGCCGGCAGAAAATCTGAATTTCTTGCTATAAAACCAGCCCTGACTGTACGCAATTGTTATTAAAAGAAAAACTGGTTTAATATGGAAACTAATATGGTCTTTCGTGATTTTCCATAATGTGATTATAATTTTTAACAATTGATTTTTTTTTTTTTTTGTCAAGTTGTGTGACGGTAGATGAATTTCAATCGACCACATTAAAGATTAGAACCCATTACAGTGAGCTTTGGTTATGCAGATTTAATTTTTCTAGCTCCACTGCTATCATCAGAAATCAGAAAAAACTTTATTGTCCATCGCAAAGGCAACGTAAAATTGTCAGTGACGTGGCTCATACAGAACACATTGAATAAAAAGACACATCTAGCATTAAAAATATACGCACATAAACTTAAGAATTTTATATCCATACACACACATGCATATATATAAATATACATATACATCATCCTTACACCTAAATGCTGTGTATTTCCATTTTCTGATAAAATCTTTGACCACTAAAAGCTGTTTCTCTGGAATCTTAGCACTAAAATATTTCCTTCACTGTGATTTAATTCTAAAAAAGCACTAAAGCTGACATGTCAGACCAGTTGTAGGTGTAACTGGTAGATGAAGAGGAGAAGCAGCAGCAGCAGCAGCAGCAGCAAGAAGCAGAGATGCTGTGAAGCAACAACAGGGGGCAGTGTTGGGTCATACTAAACACCCCGCTCTCTGTCCACCCTTTCTCTCTCTCCGTGTCTCTCTGGCCACAGTCCAGTCTAACCACCTCTCAGGATTAATTACACTTTTTCAATTAATGTTCTAATGAGAGCTGCTGGTGCAGAAGTCTGATAAGGCAGTTAGGGACTGAATGAGAGAGAGACACACACGCGTGCACGCAAACTCAGCACGCACACACAGCAGAGACAGACAGAGATGTACTAACTACAGTGATGGATGGGACATAACAGAAGCTGATGCAGTTGATACAGTGGAGACAGTAGCAGAGATCAGCTTGACCATGACTGGACTGAGATGTTCCATCACTCACTCACTCACTCACTCACTCACTCACTCACTCACTCACTCACTCACTCACTCACTCACTCACTCACTCACTCACTCACTCACTCACTCACTCACTCACTCACTCACTCACTCACTCACTCGCATGCATGCAAGCAAGCAAGCACGCGCATACACAGTCGTGTTTCAATCACTTTTGGGGAAATTTGATAGATTTATATTCAGTTCCTGGAGATTTACCACAACCATACCCACCACCTTAATTAACCTAAAGCTACCCTTAACCAAAGTCTTCACTATGAAATTGAATGATTGATGTTATGGCGACTTCTGTTTTGTCCGCATAAGGAAGGTGAGTTCCCACAATGAGACTGTCAGTGTAAAACAGATTTAAGTCCACACAACATTCTCTATCTCCCTGTCTCTCACACAAACACCCCCCCCCCCCCCCCCCCCACACACACACACACACACTCTAACCTTTGCCATCGCAACTGAAAGCTTAACTTCAACCCTTAACCTAATCCTGACCTAAACCTAATCTTAACCTCAACTCTTAAAACCAAATCTGAACCCTCAAACTGCACACACACGGGAGTGGTATGTTGTGATTAGGATACTGGCTTTGGTGACACAAACCCACACATCTCCAAACTGGGTTTCCATGGTAATGAGCTCAACTGGTGCAGAAGGGGACCTTACACACACACATACACGAACTTTGCCGGCACGCACCAGGGGACCTGTCAAGTATAAATTAGTGCCGTTGATGTGTCACAAGATGCCCCCGAAGGTCATTAATTGGTCAGTGATTGGAGGTTGGCATGTCATTTATATGAAGATAATTTGCATAAGGCAGTGGAGGACTTTCAACTCAAAGCATTGTACAGATTCTATATGGTGAAAGCTACACTCACCAGGGCTTCTTCTTCTTCTTCTTCTTCTCCTCTGAGTGGATGAGCTCTAGCCACACGACAGTGGACTGTACAAAACCGTGCATTCCTTTTTATCTACAGTTGAACGTAATCAATTCAGTCATTTTATCTGAATGTAATGCTTCAAGGCCTTATGCCCGGCAGCAATTCAATATAATTAGTTATTGTTGAAAATATTTTTATCCAAATGAAAGCATCTGAAATTTGAGGAGGCTTACAATTTCTTAAACGCTGATACGGACAAAACGATTTTGAATATGCATGACTATCCTGTCAAATATAAAACATTCATTTTATCATTTTGAAAGAAGTCACTGAGAGAATAAGTACATTTTGAATGGCCGGGGAAAAAAAATAGTGGAGATCTGATGAATCTTAAAGGAAACCCATTGTTTAAAAACCAGAACTAGATTGAAGGTCAAGGGGAAAAAAAGGAAAATCCCCGTCTTTTTCGACGACATCCTTTCAAAAGTGTGGAGGCTGTTCTTAGAGGACAAAGGAGAAGATAGTGTATGGTATGTGTGTGCGTGCATGTGCCCGCGCATGTGTGTGTGTGTGTGTGTGTGGGAGAGAGAAAATAGAGTAGAAACACTTTTTAATTTAAAAAAAAAAAATGCTGAACATGATTCTTACTCTCACTAATCAGAGCAAACCATTACATTACGTTTTACACTTTTAAAGATAATAAGAATTAATCGTGTCTTGTCTGTGTATGCATTAGTCCATATATGCATTAGTTAGGAGTTTGTTAAATTGGAATACCATTTTCTCTCATGTACTCACAGTCTCCACCAAAGGAGAGTATGGAAGTACGAGTGTGAGAGATTGCTTTTCTCTGCTGCCGCTCACTCGCTCTCTCTCTTCTCTCAGACAAACACACACACACATACACACACACTCTTATTCATTCACTTTCTTCCTCCCTCTGTTTCATTCTCTTTCTCTTTTTCTCTCTCTCCGTCTCATTGCCCCATAACCACAGAGAGATGAGTTCAAGCCACCATTAAAGCGTTAAAAATTTAAATATAAAAAAAAAAAAATCTTAACGCTCTTTTTAATTAAAAAGGATCCTAATAATCCACATCATATTATACGTCGCAGATTCATCGGTCAATTTAATAACAGTGAGGCTTTTGGATCTTAATATCTCTGCTACCAGGTTTCCTTCATAACTGAGAGCCCGTGTTAATTACAGCAGAGCCTAATGGTGGGGAATATTCAGGGCCTCTCCATGTTTTGATAAATGGCTTTCCACTAAGATTTATTCCTAATTATCTCATTTGTCTTTCTCCATTACTTTTTATAGCTTAAATTTATGAAGTCATTAAGACGTTAGTGGGCCTGATAATGATTAGGAGAAGGAATTGTATGAAAGTGAATTATATGAAAATGATTATGGCTAAAGGAGTGTTTAAAATGAGGGCTGCGGAAGCCTGGATGTGTGTGTGTGTGTGTGTGTGTGTGTGTGTGTGTGTGTGTGTGTGTGTGTGTGTGTGTGTGTGTGTGTGTGTGTGTGCGTGTGTGTGCGTGTGTGTATGTGTGTGTGTGAGGTACATGGCTTTGTTTGAAGGTGGTGCATGCCACCCCCCTTCATCACCAACCCCCCTATCCTGCCCAGCTGATGCTACCACCTTACACCGGTAGAAATAAGTATGATGAAACATCTTTGTCACTCTCCTCATCCTTCTGCGTCTCTCCTCCCTGCTGGCCCCCATCAGCTCATATCTCTGCTCCATCTATCTGTCTGGTCTGACTCTGTTAACGCGGGGCAATGTTCTCTAGGAGTAATGAGAGATGATCTCTCTCTCTCAGCCTCTAACACACTCCCGTATGTACACACACACACACATGCACGCACAGAAGAAGTTTTTCTTCCACTGCATTTGGCTCTTGTTTAATTTCATTTGCCTTGGAAGATAATGAAACATATAAATACAGAGCCCCACGTGTGCATTTGGAGTTTTGGAGTTATGACCATTTTATAGTGTGAGAGCTCTCTGGCACCATGACTGCAGTCTAATCTGTTTTATGAAGGCTTTCAGCTCTCGCACAATGGGAAATAACACTCCATCCCTCTGCCACCAGACACACTGTTTGGTCTAAAATCGGTAAATGCATGGGTATCTATGACAGACGCCATCCTGAGCTTAAAACATACCTTTTTGGCAGACACGCTGAGTTTCCCGCTTGTCATTCTGGCCCTTCCTTGTCTCTCAGCAGTCTGCTTCCCACCCTCCTGCACCTCTTCTCCCCTCATCTCCCCACTACGGCAGGCTGTATGCCAGAGATCATAAGAGGCAGTGCAAGCCCCTGCTTAATGAATTAATTATTTGATTATTTAATCACCCAGATGAAGAGCGTCTTTAACACTGGTGTTAATTAGCCAACATCTGGGCCAGTCAGCAGGCCAGCCACACAGAAAGGCAGAGAAGAATAGCAACACACACTCTATTCTGTCTCTTAGGTGTCACATTAGGCATCTTTTTTATCTGCTCTTACTCTGTATTCACTGAAAAAAAAAAAAAAAAAAAAAAAAAATCAGTGAGCACTGACCAGGTCTTTGTTGTTGTAAGATAAATAATAGCAAAAACAATAACACCAATAAAAACAACACAACAAAAATCCCAAATGTCATGCTGCATGTTGTCCTTTGACTTCCCATCAGTGTCCCACATTCTTGGCTGCCAAAATAAAAGTTCAACAACCCTCTCCCTGTGAGTCTCGACACTCATTTTTCTCTCACCCTTTGCTTGCCTCACCCTCATGCAATGCTTCCTCTTGCCATTGGGAGGAGCAGTGTCTTTTCCTTTGACCTCACTCCTTGATTCCACTTCTTTACACTGCTGCCACACAACAACTGTCCACACCAGGAGTACGAGTAATGCATGCAGCTCGTGTGTGCACTGTTGTACTTTGAGATAACAACAACGGCGACGGCTCAAAACGGGGCACACAAACCGCAAACATGGCCATTTGTCTTATTGCCTATTGTGACTGGGCAACAATAAAATTCTAACTGACTGCCACTTATCATAATCTGTATAGACAAGTCTTATATTGTATTCTGTAGGGATTTTCATCATGGGAATTCACATGTAAAGTGAACCTGAAGGTCACACGTGTGTTCCCGTCTTGCTCTTTCTCTTTTGAATCTCTTGCGTGTTGTGGAAGAGGGGTGCAGGGGGAGACGGGGACGATGCAGTGAAAGACAGCAGACCTTGAAGGAGGGATGGATGAGGAGAGAGATATTTGTGACTCTCTAGTCTGATTAAGACCACTCCAGTCTGGGTGGTGCTACTTCACACCCGCAGCAGTGGCCTGCAAGCGAAGAATGAGGACTGGAGCGGCGGGCATGTGTGCGGAGAGAGAGGTGGAGGAGGGCAGAAGAAGGGATTCCCTTTAATTGCAATCATTCTGGCAGCACTGCAGGGATCTACATGCTATGCATACAATTAGAGAGGAGAGGACAGGAGAGGAGAGGAGACAGCATGCTACTGGTCTCGCTTTTTTTCCCGCTTGTGGTCATGCAACAACTGTATGCACTACTCGACCCAACCCTAAACACACACACACAAACACACACTTTGCATCTGTTTCTTAACGCACCATGTTTGTTAGGGCTCTTTGTCTGAGACGTGTGAAACTGGATTTGATTACATCTGCGTACGCTGTGTATCAGCGCTGTGTCAGCGGTTGCATCTTGATTTGCGTGTGTATGTGTTTGTATATATGCTTTCTGTGTGTTGCCGAGGTTAATTGAGATACACAGCTCATCTCTGCCCTGATGAGGGTCAGAGCACAGAGGCAGATCTGCATCGCATTAATCTAACCCCAATTTATGCTGCCACACACTGTCAGTTGCAACCCTGCCCCCCAATCACACACATACACACTTGTACACACTCACACATACCCATTAATTTAGCCCCAATTTGTGTTGTCTTCAGCTGCTGTGATGCATGGCACACATTCTTGGACTCGCAATCACAAATGCAGAGCAAAGGCTCACACACCAAACACTTGTGCTGTCTCACATGCACACTCACAAAGGCGACGGCGGCTCATGCAGAGCTGATGTCATTTACTGTTGATGTCCATGTGGCCTCTATTATTGCGGCATAAGTTCCTCACAGAACGCCAGCCTGACAGAAGCTAAACCCTGCAGCACCCAGAGAAGGAGAGGCAAATTAACCAGCCTCACTCTAACACTGAGGGACCATTAAAGTCGAAACGCCTGATCTCCCTGGCCGGTTTTTCCTCTCCATCCTCTCCCTCGTTCCTCTCTCGTTTCCTCACTCTCCAGCTGGAAAGGTTAACCGTGAGAGGCTCTCAGAGACACTCCAGCAGACACACAAGTGATCTTTCCTTTAATTGGCTTTTCCACTCCCCTTCTCCTCCTCTTTTTTCCCTAGCAGGTCAGTACCGTCCACTGCAGGGCCCAACAAAAGAAAGACGCGCACGCACACACACACACAGAATGGCACAGAGGCAGTGAGGCTGAACTGAGGACTTGATGCATTGGGTGAGGTGTGTGTGTGTGTGTGTGTGTGTGTGTGTGTGTGTGTGTGTGTGTGTGTGTGTGTGTGTGTCTGTATCCCTTTAAATATCTCCATCCGACCAGTCAATCTGTCGTTAGTAGTACAGGAGTAGCGGTGCTGTGTAATTGAGCTATCTAGCTCTCGGGCCTCCATGATGTCCTCATCCATGAAGCAGCTGACACTGCAGCTCTGCTCCTCACTGTCACACAGACAGGGCACACAGGAAATTCATAAGGAGAACACTGACAGGTGTGGAGCCATTATCAGCCAGTCTAGTTTTTTTTTTTTTATCAGCATTGAAACCTACAAACCCCGGCTTCCTCCCGAGAAAGGAAGAATTTCACAAAAATTAAGGGTTTTTTTCCAGTTGGAAATCAAGGTACACAATGTTGAAAAGCTACATTCAGATGGACATTAGGCTCTGTCAGAATGATAAAAGAGACGCATGTATTCTGGCGCCATGGATGCTATTGTTTCAGAGCTGAATCTGAGGCCAGGCTGAACTCCTGCCATTGAAAACAGAGCAGAGGAAAGTTATCCAGTCCTATAACTTCTCATCACATCTGGAAAAAATACTTAATTGTGTCCTTCTATACTCAATCTGGCAGCTAGCAGATCTAGATAGGAGAAAGAGAATCACAGTGTGAAATGAGCTACACGCTACGCTGACTTACCCGTGGTAGCTTAGAATCAGAGCGAGATGACTAGACAAGGCAGTTCAGACGATTGCACCCTGGACTCAGTTACGCTGACTATTCTGCTTCATCTCGCTCGGGCCTCGCCACAGCCATTATCCACAGGGCGCAGTGTGTGAGAGGACATCATTACCAGCTGTCTGCAGAGCTGTCTCCTGCTCCTATCTCCGCTGACACCATCGGCCCGGTCCGAGGAGAACCAGAGCAAGGCCGGCAACTGAGAACAGCCTCATTCCCACCTGCCACAGAAACAGATAGGACACTGAGATAGCTGCGGCCTGCTGGTGACTTTCTAGCCTCCGTTAGGCCGATAATGGAGTGAGGCTCATGACTCATCAAGTCAGAAGTTCAAATGTTCAGTCCCATCTCAGTCGTGAGACTGACTGAGATACATTTAATCACAGCAGTTTTGAAACAGAACCTTTGTGGCATATGTAGCGCAGATCAGACCAGTCTGAAGCCACTGACTGTTGAAGTGCGTTTATGAGGCCGAGCCATTTCACCCAATATTCAAAAGAGTCACTGCCACCCCTACTCCTCACAAGGTCGAACCATGCAGATAGTTTTAAATAAGACTAAGAGTCTACAGCCATGAATGTGAGGCATTACTTAGGACCAGTAGCGCTAAATGCTAATGTAAGCATGCCAACATGACCACGGTGATAATCCTCATATGCTGATGTTAAGCAGGTATATGTTAACCATGTTTACCATCATAATTTAACGTCTGAGCATGCTCATATTTGCTCATGAGGCACTGCTGAGGCCGGTGGCAGTGTCATTCGTTTTGCAGATATGTGGTAAGAAATGACATTTAAATTCTGACCTGATGATGGTACTGGAGTAATACTCAAGGGACCGCCAAAGTGATTACAATCCATCCTGAGGGGAACATGAACGTGTGCACAATTCAATGGCAACCAATCCAATAATTGTTGGAACATTTTACTCCATCTACCTAAATGACATCCCAGTGGTAGCGCTGGAAGGTAAAGTCAGGGTATCTTGAGGGATCGCCTGTCACTGTCTGACCTTCAGTGCTCATCTATACAGTACACATTGAGATATTTCAGATGGTAAGCAAAAACTCTGACCTGCTGGGTGCGCTAAAGGAAAAGTAAGGGTCTCACCAAAGATTCATCCTTGGGGTACCATGAATGTCTAAGTTTGGACCAAACTGACAGACCATCCCAAGAACCATTCTCGCTAGCTTCACTAAACAGCACAACAGACAATGTCAACAAATCAGTTTTTTCCTGTGATTTGGGTGAACTGACCCTTTAAAGGCCAGTGTTCTGTAAACACCACTGAACTGTGTTATGGAGGCCATTAACTACATGTAGGAAACTGTAGCAATAAAATACACTCAGGGTTAGATTTCGAGTTCCTTTTCGCATGTGAATGAAAAAACACGAGAGGTTTGTGATCCTGCCCTGGAAAACAGTGATTGTGACTGCGGTGTTTTTGATGGAAAGCTGTGATGTGCTGCACTCTGACTGTGTTTGAAAGCTGTCTTTACTCTGAAGGTGGACATGTGACAGCAGGTGGGCAACTACACAAGAGCAACAGGCACTAAAAGGAAATGGGCTTTGAGGTTGTCATGGTAATGAGAGCATTATGACCCAAACAGTCTCTGGGCTATTACCCCGACCCACGCTGCTGCCCGTCTCCTCACCCCCACCTCCTTTCGCACTGGCTGAGGTGTGGGTCTTGCGCTGAGGTCAACTGAACCAGATCTGTTTTTGAATTCCTGCCATCACACCCACCCACCATGCTGTTACTGTGTCCTTTTTTCTTTTCGTCACACACAGACACACGCAGACAATGGTCCGAGGCGCTCCGTCTGACACAGGACAGGAAATAAGTGTTTATGTGGACGAGGCGCCTCTTCCTGTGCGTTCCCGGAGGGCCACCAACCCCCTAATCCAGACTGTGTGTGTGTGTTTCTGGATTTCACCTTCCCTCAAAAACACCAAGTCTGGATATAACTCTGCCTGAAAACTCTCCTTCTTTTCATTTCGTGCTCCTCTCGCACTTGATTTTCCTCATTCTCACTCTTCTTTAATCCTCCCTGTGTCACTCCCTCCCTCCTTCTCTCTGCTTTTACTGGCTGAGGAAAACAATGGAGTTTTGTTAGTGGATTTTACCTTTATGGGCACTTTGACATACATTTTTTTTTCTCCAGATGACCCAATAAATGTGTTCACATTGAGTTTTTTCAACTGGCAGCACAGGGCCCAAATTCTGCAGTAGGTCAATGGTGAAGTAGACAGAACTGTGTGTATCAAAGCCAAAGAGACGCAGCAGAAACCAGAGAGGCTGTTTAGACCTGTGAGATGTTGACTTGCTACCATTGCATTTTGTGTGTGTGTGTGTGTGTGTGTGTGTGTGTGTGTGTGTGTGTGTGTGTGTGTGTGTGTGTGTGTGTGTGTGTGTGTGTGTGTTTAAGGACAAGGCTCTGGTCTGTGCTCCCTGTTTGCTTAAGGTGGCATGAGTCAGCTTGACTCAAAAACAGGAGCCTGTTTTCGTGTGGCCTGCCAACTGCCTGTCTGACATTTAGCTAGCGTTCTCTCTCTCACACAGACACACACACACACACACACGCACGCACACACACACACACACTTAGCCGCAAGTCAACATCACTCTGTGGCTCTCCATCGACCCAATGTTCACTTTTCGGCTCTGTCATTTTCTGAGCTCATGTTTCCACCAAAAGTAATAACAAGTAAATATGTTCTGTTTAGATTCACATTTTTCATGTGGAACCAGGACTTTTGAGCACCAAAGTGAAGAGTTTGCCAGAATGGGACTCACTGAAGGTGTAGTAGGATGTCCACATAGGTGGCTGGATGCTGGGAATGGGAAACAGTTGTGAAGGTGGAGCTGGTTTGATGGGAGAGGGCTGGGAGTTTGGGCTGATGTAGGGGTCTGGGATCAGGGCTGGGAGGACATGTATGTGTTAGGGGGGCGAGTCTCCTTGTCTCCTCCCTCCCGTGCCCCTTAGAGCCACGTTGCTGCAGTTATAAGCAGCCAGAGGGCTTGGGCGGAAGGCCAGAAGTTGCATAATTGTGCCCTTAAAGCAGCTGGGTGCCATGTCTCTCCTCCCCTCTCTGTCCCTCTCTTCTCTTTAGTTTTTATCACCTCAGCTTTTAATCTCTTCCTGTTGGCACATTTCTAGCACCTACCATTCCTTTTCATCTGTTCAATTTGTCCATGATAATCATACATATCCTATTCCTCTCTACGTCAGATGGAGCATGCATCCATCAATTCTTATTCTCAGAGGCTGACTGTTTCAGTAAAGGTGATTTTATCTCACAGTCATTCATGTCTTAAACAACAACAGAAATCATAAATTTGAGGCACTGAACATTCAGGGAAATGTTTTAATCAAAAAATAAATGATAAATTAATCTGACTTACTTTTTATTGCATGTTGCCAATGAAGGAGAAGAGCAAATCTCGTCAACAGACCACAAACAACAATGAACTGATCCTGCTAACAAATACTGTCTGTGACTTTCAATGTTGTCCAAAAACCACAACACAAAACCACACCAAAGAGACACATAGTAGGACTGGGTGATGTGCTCCTTAATTACAAAGAACATGGGCACTGAATCTTATTTTTAGAGGCTTTCACATAGACCATCGTGCTGCTGTAAATACTCACTATCACACCAAACTATTAATCCGCAGCTGAAAATAGTCTGAAACAAATGTGCTTTTTATCTATGTGAGTGACATTTGCAAAAAAATCTACAGCTTAAAAAAATGAAACCTGCACATCTGTGAGCATAGAAAAAAATGGGTCTGGGCCTGAGAGCCACAGACAAAGCAGAGGAGTCACACAGTGTTGAGACGGACTAACATGGTGTCTTTGGTCTTTTCATGGTATTTACTGACTATCACAAAAATAGGGGATTGATGGCAGCCTTCAATTTTTAGTTGTATTAACTATTGGTATTCAGAAATGGTGGATTTTAATGGGATAGCATAATTTGTCTTTGCAGGAAACAATAGCCTTTTGTCTTGAAAACAAATAGCCTGACTGACACTGAAAACTGAAAAGGGTGAGAGCCATCCAAGCTGAGACTGACCAGCTGGAGCTCTGGAACAAAATCAAGAATGTTGCCCATGATCACAGATCACATCCCTCTGATGGATGAGCACATTCACTGCTGGAAATCGGCAGCACTCTCTTTTATTTATTTTTTTGACCTGAGACCAGTCTTCTCCGGCTTCCTCTCCAGTTTGTATGCCATTTCTATTTGCCACATTGTCCTCCCTCCAGGAGCATATGATAGTCCTCAAATGATGCCTCTGGCTGCAGCGCGACACTCTGCCATGCGGCTGTGGGCTATCACCAAGCTACTTGGTTGAATGTGAAAACAAGCTGAGCAAATTAGCACTGATTAATTATCCATTATTAAAATAAATTGTAATGTCAGTAGCATGAGTTTTACTGTTTTTACAAGGCCTCGGGTGAGTCACCAAGCCAAAAATACAAGACTTAAAGCAGCAGCCAAACAGGAAGAATACTCCTAAAGGAGAGCAGTGCTTTACTGCCGCTGTGCCAGCGCTGGGTATCTGGCATCTCCCACCCACACAGATGAAAGCCAACTCTTAAGTGGCAGTGTCTGCTGTGTATGCACCTCCCCTGTCTGACATAGGAGCTCTGCTCTAAGGGAGAGAGAGGAGTGCCAACACTGCGATGGAGCTGATTGCCTGTGTGTTTGCTAACATGGCATTCATTATGTATTCAGTTAGGAGTTATATCTCCCCATTTTTCAATTTCTCCCTTTTTATTGTTTGCCTTCCTCTCCCTTTATGCTGAATTCACAAGCAGCTGGGATGGATAAAGCATTTTAATGATCCCTAACTGATTTCTGCATTTGCTTTAAACTCGCCTTCAAGTTGAGGCGAGGGTAAAGTGTGGTTGAAATTTGCACGAGCGGTTGTGGCCGGTGGAGTGGGAATGAGTTACTGCCCCAAACCCTCCTCCAAAGTTCAGTTATGTACATCGTCCCTGCCTTGCACTGCACAGTCTCCTTCATTCAAAACAGTCTGGTTTTCCAAAACTTTCCAAAACTCCAAAACAAACCTCAGGCAGCCTTAGCCTCAACTTCTGCAGGGAAATGACGAAACTGACCCCAGATCAGCACCTCAGACTGAGCAGGTACTGCCAGCTGCACTACAGGTATGCCTAGCCATTAAATCAAGTGACTTTAGTATGTCTTAGAGTAAGATCTTTTAGGCGATTTATCAGTGATTCATTATCTCATGGCAGAGGGATCTAGATCACTAGATTAATCTAACTGTCATAGTCATAAAAGGAAGATGTATGGCCATTGTTCAGCAGAGCAGAGATGAAGTAAAGGAGCAGGTTTGTATCAGCACTGGACATAGATTGTAATGAGAACATCACTCCAAGATCATTTTGGGGCTATTGTGTTTCTGTCCTCTGAGGAGACATTTAGCACAAACTGTCCCTTTTTAACTGAAGCAGGGCTCTAGCTGCTGCATAAAGCTTTTCCTGGTCTTGTCTCTCTCAAACTAACTGACGTCAAAACGCATATCAGATGGTCTGGGATACGTTTTAAGGCTCACACATGCAAATGGTCATCTATCCTCCGCCCAGGCCGTGTTCCACCCACTCTGACTGCTCAGGCGCACAGCTTTGCTGCTTCTGCTGCTTCCGTGAGACCGAAGCAGAAACAAATGTCTCAGTCCTGCCAACTGTGTGTGTGTGTGTGTGTGTGTGTGTGTGTGTGTGTGTGTGTGTGTGTGAGCGTGCATGTGTGTGAGTGTGTATTCCATGGAAGCCCACTGGGCTGTGGTTCCTTCAGTAGTCCTGCAGCGGCAGTAACTCGATACAGTACACACACATTTTTGTTGCTGATCCAAGCTTGTCTGCGTGCCATGATTTTGGTTCAGTTCAACTTGTTGTAAAACACTGCTGTGCACCGTTAAAGAGGAGAACATGCAATCAGCATCTAATGAACACAGTATGCCATGTTTTGAAAGATGGTTAATGAACTTGATTTGTTGCTGTGGGCTTTGATTTTGCATTTAATGGCTCTAAATCATGTTTGACTGCAGCTCCCCTCCACAGTGTCTCTGAAGAACGGAGCTGAAAATATTACCCGAAAACCACCAGCTAATCTCAGCAACTTAATCCCAGAAGTTACAGTATAAAGTGCATGGTGATGCCAAAGTAACACCTTTTTCTTCAATGCTCTCTTTCTTTGTCTTTCTGTGTCTCTGCCCCCCACCCTCTTCATCTCCTCTGACTCCAGTGTAGGAAGAAAAGATGTTTCTTTGTAGGGACTCACTGGCAACCGTTCCAGTGACTCACAAAGCTGCCCCAATAGAGCTCTCCTCCCTCTGATTTACTGCCAGGAGTGGTATTATAGATTTCTAGTTGTCTTCCAGAGTTATTTACTGGCACTATCAATCCATCTGTGTGTGTTTCTGGAATTTGCGCAGAGATGTTTGCACGGTTTCAATTCTGACATTCAGAGAAACATGTGATTTATGGAGGTTAGAGGAAAGAATAGCATCAGAACCCTACACTTAAAGAGTTAAGTTGATTTCACTGCAATGTTGTTTGACTTAAGTTGAAAATTCTGCTCTTGGAGCGGATATTCACTACCTAGTAGGAGTTCTGGACCACAGCTCACACTAGTTTTGTATTTTTTTAATGGCCATTGAAGTTACAGCCCAATTTCGAACCACGGTCTTATTAAAATATCTGTGGTTAAGTCTCTGCACATAAGCATATGGGCCTAAATGTTGATGCTGAATGTTAATGTGAAGGTGTTGAGGTGTCATTTCAGAATAAGGAGCTGGGACGTGTTGTGTCTCTAAACCAGTATAAGTGACTGGATGTGAATCCAGCTTGCGTTTGGTGCTGTGGTCTTCAGGGAATGAAGATGATCCCTTGATGAATGCAGACCTAAACTCCATAAGGGACTAGTACAATGCTGAACCTTATGCATTAATCTAAATATAACCAACTTTCAAAGGTGTGTGTATAACTGTGTGCAGGTACATGAGCCACAGACGCAGCTAATGGTCTAGTTGAGAGAAAAGACTGCTATATGATTTAGGTGAGATTGAAAACAAAGTCTATTTTATGCTTCAATGCTCCTTATTAAGACTTAAGAAATGCACACTTGAGAAAAATGTCCTCCCTCTCTGCAGATTTCTTCTGCTTGGATGATTATAAAAGACGAACACTGTATTTTAGGAAGAGAACATTTTTGTGACAGAACTTATTTGTAGGGCTTGAGGAGACAACCTGTTTTGTGTAATAATAAATAATCCTTTGTGACAAGTGATGCTTCATGCATCTCGTGGGCTGATCACTTTTATGTACATGACATCAAAATAATCAATTAAATAATCAACATTTAGTCTGAGAACGATGAGTGAGAACTGGTGACCTCACGCAAACGAATTCAAGAGATTCATTCTCAAGCACAAATGAGTTCACCATTGTTCGAGAGAGAACAAGGTGAAAGAACAAGAACAGACTCACCATCAAGTTCGCCTTAGAAGTTGTGTTCTTTGCATCGTGTCTGGCAATGTCAAACTCTCACTCACCATCAGCTACTGAACAATGCATTTGTACCCCAATCAGTCAGAATGATCACAAAATATGTTGCCAAAGTGCAAAAGAAAGGGACAGATTTCAACGGATTACAAAGGACAAAGTAGTCGACATTGTAATAGAGGTCCCTAAGGAACGCTTTAACAATAACCCTTATAAATGTAGCCACACATGAAGGTTACGTGGTTGACATCTCATACAACAGTCACATCAGAAAATTATCAGGCATTTTGTACGAGTTCTGTGTCTGTTTTGGCATTCCTTTGACCTAAAATTAATAATAAATCAAGTATTTCCTTCTTTAGGTGTCTGTTTCTGACTTCAGTGGAGGAGGGGAGAGCTGTGTTTGGTGGGAGCCAAGGGCGAATGGCTTGTCATGTCAGGGGTATTAATTTATGATTTCCATCCCAGCTTCTGACCTCATCACCTCCATTAGAATGCAGCCTTTGTAATTTCATGGTTAATATTCAATAGCCTCTTGTCCCCTGCGCCCGCTTTGTGCATGTGAAATTTCAGGAGGGAGGGGGTGTATCATTTTTGATTTGTTGAGTTTGTGTGTGTGTTTGTGCATGTGTGTGTACATGGGAAAGGAAATGAGGGTAGAATGCAGCATGGCTGCCTGCAAAACAGTTGCAGATGTCCAGAGATGTCCTCTGTGTCTCTACTCCCACTGAGGAGCTTGAATTGCCTCTCTGTCTGACCTGAGTCATTTGAATTGCCTCCTTCATGCACACTTTGCTCTTCTCTCACACACATATCTACACGACTGTAGGCAGACACAAACATACAGTAGCTGAACTCTTTGCAGGCACTTGCTGCAGGGCCACACTCTGACCCTGCTATCAGTGAACTCTACACACAGTCTACAAGAAACAGAGGCTGGCCAACGTTTCACACCCAGCGGACAGCACACACAAACGCTGAAGACGGGAACTGTGTTCATGAGACAGAACTGCCAGCCACTTTCAAGACGCAGTGAAGACAGAGAATTAAAAGGGAGGAAAGATTAAAGCAATGGAAGAAGAAAGTCTCAGTAAAAGTCCCCTGCATTTCTGCACACATTGATGCATTGGCCTGAGCACACATTCCTACTGAACGAGTTTGGCAAGCCTTTAAAAAAACACATTAAAGGGCTCTGTTCTGCATGAGCCCAGTTGTTGCTGTGTTCTCTCGCTTCCCCCCCTGTTTTCTCTCTGCTCCTCTCAGCTCACAGACAGCTAATCTGGTGGGGTTATGGGAAAATCTGCAGATGCTAAAAGATGATTGTGACAATATATTAATGGAGAAATAATAAAATACAGCAGGGAAAAAACTAGCAACAACACTGTTGAAAATTGGAGAAAATGACTCTAATAAAGAGCTGCCTCTACCACATGGTAACTTTATTAAACACAGCACATGTTGGACATACACACTAATGGCTGCTTCTGCAACATTTTATCCTAATTCTATGTTGAATTTTGTGTTGTTTATATTGTTTTATATCAGTGTTTCCCTACATTCATGAGCACTATTAATGTTGTGTATAATTAGTAATTACATAAAAGTGGATATATTAATTCTTTCATACAACTGAGCTGCCAATCAATGTTTTTTTAGTTAAGTTACCAGTTAGAGTGGAAGCTGTTTATCTATTGTTTTTAGCTAACTATCTTGAAACTGTTTATCCATGACCTTCAGGGAGGGTAGAGTTGGTATGAAAGTAACACAGAACAAGAGTATCACAGCAGTTTTCTCTGCACAAATCACCCATGATTGGGCCTGAGAAGCTTACTATAGATATATGATGGGGCATGGAGGGATAAGCATCCCCCTCCTCCCCTTATAGCATCCCTGGCCATACTAAGCTACTGAACACATAGGTCACACTAACCTCTGTGAAGGCAGGAACTGCTTCTCTTTGATGAGGCGTCTGATGTCAGATGGTAGTGATGATGATGATGATGATGATGATGATGATGATACCCACAGCAGGTTTTCCAGGTTTGGGTCAGTCAGTCTGGAGCAGAACTGAGACTTTGCATCAGTCAGTTTTGAAAAGAGCTGCTCTCAGTAGTTGGCCGTTGCTTTGCAGCTCAATGATTTCATGTTATTGGCTGTCAATGTTTCCTGTTTCCAGTTGCGCCCACCACAGCTTTAATTTCACCTCAAATGATTTCACATTTGAAACAGAGGTCTGAGAAGCTGTCTGGCGCTTGAGGTTCAGCTCTGAGAGGTACATGGTAATGTCCACCATGAAAGCCAAATCACACAGACACTTGATGTTACTGAGCTCCACAACAGGTTTTCCTTCATCTCCATGAATCATTCCAACCAAACAGAAACTCTGAAACAGTTAACTGAATGAGGTTTAAGTTTCTTAGCTATTGGCTCGCTTACCATAAAAGTTGCCTTCATAACAGTCTCTGTCAGGATGTGGTTTTGTGAAAGCTGCTTGTTGGCCACGCAAACTCTGCAGAAGAGTGTTAACTTTATCCGAGCACATGTCCTTACAGCTCATAGAGCTTAGCGTGTTTTTAGCTGTAGTGAGACTGGCCTTTTCCATCAGCACTTCGAAGAAAAAAAAAGTTTGTCCATTTCTCTTGAAAGCGCGACACTCCACATATACTTCCGGTTTGTTGACTAGCGCCATGATTTCAATGACGTGTCATCAACCGCGACACGTGTGTTGCGTTCATGACCGCTCGGAAAAACAAACCAATACGCTATTTTTGGTCATTTTCTTTATCGCTGAAAAAGGTAACCGTTTGTTTCATATTTGTAAGTCGCTTCATGGCCCAGGTCAAAGGGTGTCGCGGGCCATATTTGGCTACTGTACAGTAACAATATGCATTTCATTGCTGCTGTTGCTCATGCGGTCACACTGTGAATGTCACAGCATTTACTAAAACTTGTATGTGACATTGCACACAATAGAATATACCAAGAGTCAGAGAGAGAAACTAGTTTCCACATATAACCTCTCTGTTTTAAGAGAACTACGTGTCAAACTTCACTTACATTTTCACTGGAAAAATCATTTAGCAATAACATACGTGGTAAAGTACATTTCTGTTGTCCATCACAGTGTAACTTATGATGTTGAAAAGAGTTGCGGGAACAAAAACAGAACCAATTCAAAGTTTAGAATAAATAATAATCAATAAATATATATAAAAAGAAATTGATTATTGTGTGTGGGGGATTGTGTGTGGGGGAGACATTCAGCTCGTCCTTGCGTGGTGAAGTGTGGGTGCAATGTCTCTTCTGTCTGCAATAGCCCCATGAGACATGTACTAAGGGCACAGAGCACTATACCTGTCACAACTGTTACTATCTATAAAAAAGGAGAATTTATGTTAGTAATACAGCAAATGAAATGTGCTATTTTTACCCTGTTAAATTTTCTTTAGTAGTTATACTGCTCATATATTGTTCTGTAAAACATTTGATGAAGACAAAGGGCATAATGTTTGCCATTACATATTAAAAAGGACATATTCAGTAAACACAATCAGATAACTCAGGTTTGTGAAAGTATACACTGTGCAGTCAGTCTGTCCTACCCGCTGGTTGAACTAAAGATTTTTCCAAAAGCAAATGTAAATCAAACCGTGATTTCTATGTTTTCAAATAAGCAAAGTTTGGCAGTTGTCGACTGCAGAAGTACCTCTGAGGGTTAAGTATCCCTGATTGGGAATCACTGTTTTTAAAAATACAGCAAGACTAGCTATAGCAGATGACATACTTTGTATGACAATGTAGAGTGTATTCCCTTTTGACTGTGAGCTCACATTGCTGAAATTTTACAAAAGACTAGTGCTGGATAGACTTTGCTTGCTTGGCTGTCTCTGAATTGAAGACCGAATCTGCAGTATGCATGCATTTGTGAGAAGTATTAAAAAAATGTTATCCAAACTTAAATCAAATGCAAAGCACTTGTCATGTATGGGGGTAAAGAAAGAACAAGAGCAGAGCATGAAAACCGATTATTCCACCTTGCCACTGGTAAGTACATTTAAATTTGTGCTCAGAGAAGACATAGAAAGTAGTTGAATTTGAGAAGTGACCATGAGTGGCTCTTATTGTCAGATCCTGTGTATTGTTTCTTTGTTGGAAGTGGATGCATGTAGTCTCACATAAAATCTTAATAGCTTTGTCAGAGTGCCAAGCAGCACAGGTGGGAAGGTCAAATGTTTAAGCAGTTTAAGCTGCATATTGAATTTTGGTTATTCAGCACTGTCCGGGTGATGAATCAACAATCCTTTGTTGTTATTAGATTCATTTATTGCTACATAGACATTCTCTTAACGGTTAGACTACACTACAAAAGGAGTATTTATATAACCATAATGCAATAAGGACATAATGTAATAGGCTTGGAGCCCAGGTGAAAATGAAGAAAGAATGACACATGTTGCCTGGACTTCACATTGTTTATTCAGTATTAAACAAAGAGATTTTAATGTGACTTCCTGGACAGCAATTCAAAATGACATTAAATGGGGGGTAGTGTAAACAAAATGACATTATAGTGGACTACAGTCTAGTAACAATTCAGCTGGGCAAGGATAACTCTCGGCACAAGCAGAGGTGGCCAGCCCTTTAAATCAATATCCAGATTCCATCTCATAATAAGATAATAAATCCATGAAAGTCAATAGTTGGAAATGTCTGTGGTCACAAAAATACTGATAATACTGAGAATGCAAAAAAAACTGAACGTAAACTTGTGTTTTCTTCCAGTATGACTGAAATAGCTTGACTGAATACAAGGGAAATATCGGGGAATGAGATGATGACCTGTCTGGTACAGACACAATCCATATCTCCAGATCATCTCTAAAATCCAGAGAATGGTTAAAATGCAAGACCGGTGTTCATCTGGGGATTTTCTACGTCCAAACCAACCAATTAGATTTTTCTCTCCCTCTGCACTGCCTCCATTCCCCACAAATTGTGAAACACTTCGCAGTATAGACATAAAGTAGTATTTAATGACCAAGTCATAAAAAATTATTCCATCATTAAATTAAACTTAAATGATGTGTTCACTGTTTTTCAACTCAGCCCTTATTAAAATGTTGTTTCACATGATTTATGTTGCATAGCAAGTTCTAGCTGTAGTACTGACTGACTTACCACTCTGCACTGAACAGTCCAACAGGAGAGCCTGTTCACCTCTTCAAAAAACAAGGTGAAGCTACATTTGGAAACCAGACATGTTTATGTGATCTACTGCTAAAAAGAGAACTGCAAAGCCTTGCTGTCTGTCACAGGTAAGTTTCTGTTGACTTTATTTCTCCAGTTGCATATGTGCTGGACACAGGAATTTGAGAAAAATAAAATCAATTCAACATAATGGAGGGCAAGGTTTAAGACGACAGATAAGCTTCACAGTTATGAAAACTGATCCTTATCCTCGTTTTGAAGGCCTAAAAAGTGCCTCTTCAGGCGGTGTTTGAGAACGTTGCAGCAGACTGGTAAGAGTCCTGAAACTCGAGCTGGAGTGAGTGAGGTTGTAGTTATGCACAGCCATAAATGATAGGAAACAACATGTCAGTAGGGTTGGGTTAAAAAACACTGAACCTATTGTTTTAGCAGTAAAATGAGCCAGTAGGAAACATTTGATATGTATTCATATTATTTCTGGCTTTCAGCAAGGTGATCTGTTTATTTTAACACTGTCGGTTAACAGGTAGATGTGTCCTTGTGAACAGTGAGGACCAGTAATGCTAACATTAGCTTGTTGTAGCTAACTAACATTTGTAGGCTTACTGTGTACAAATTGTATTCCAGTGGCAGCAAACTGTTTTTATTATTTGTAATGGTTGGCCTCTTGTTGATAAGCAGTATTGATAAGGAAAGAGTTCTTATTTTGGTATGAGTTAGCCGTGCACAGACTCCAGACACTTAATACAAAGCACGTCTATTGTTTTAGTGTCAAAGTTCGTTTGCCGACAGAGAACATGTCCCGAGATGAAGCACCACTGACGGAATCTGCATTCAGAATATCTCGTAAATCCAAACAAATGACACTGTCATCACTTCTAAACATAACATTATATAATCCAGTTCTCCCTTCATAAATCTCTCTGCACTGTTAAGAATTGCATTGTTTTCCAGGGCTCTCCAGGATTTTGTCTCACTTGAGTTTAAGCATGTCCCAAAATTTGAAACACATTCAATTTGATATAAACATACATGAAGAGTCATAATATCAAGTTGTATTAGTTGATTTCCAAAACATCTCCTGCTTTGGTCCGATCAGGTTGATTTACAGCCTTTAGTGTTCATTCTTACTTGACAAAGTTATATATCAGCCCTCAAAATAGGGTTCAATCAACCACAGCCACATTAGCATAGCAAAAACCCTTCAATGTACAAGTAATTATAGGTCTAGAAACTAAGATTCGGTTAGAGAAAAACTCTTTGGTATTTCCAAGAAAAGAGGATTGCACAAACAGCATTTGATCAGAGAAGAGAGAGATTTCTGTCAAATCACTTTAAAATGCACAAGAGATCTGGGTGACATCACAAGAGGTATTGGGCTGGAGAAGGTACGAATCTGAACATATGAGAGTGCAGGCTTGTTATCAAAAGCGTACCATTCATACTACGAGCATATGGATCTAACTTAGCATAATGTCTTGAGATTTTCATTCAAGGAATTAAATTAGATGTTGAGCAATGTCTGCTTTACAGAGAGCCCAGCAAAACCCGATAACACGGAAATGTGATTTTCACATTGGAGGAGGAATGCAAATATCTTAACTAAAATCTACAAAACAAGGATTAATAGAGATTTGGTAAAGGCGAGGAACCTACTTGAAAATTCAGGCCTTGAGCTAAGCCAAGGCCATTTGTTCACACAGCAAGAATGAAAGAAAAATGAAATTTATTTAACAAAAGAGATGATGCCTTCCAATCCTCTGCCAGTCCTTTGCCAGTTCTGACCATTCAGACGAGACATATAGCCTGAATACAGCTGAAGCCCCTCTACATAAAAAAAGTAAATAAACAGGATGTGAAACATTAAACGAGGAGAGACTTTTGATTAAGAACCCTCTCCCTTCACATGTTAGAGCAGAGAATGTGTCCATGACAGATGCTATCAACCATTCGCTCTGTGATGTCCATCACTTACAGTACTCATTTAATGGGACCCATCTTCAGAATGATGCATGTCACTCTCATGGTTCTTCTCTGAATTAGTCCGTTTAGTGAGATTCATATTAACAAAAGAAAATTTGTCTTTAATATTGCCACAAGCCACCATTAATGTTTTCTCTATCTTGCACATTGCAACAAGGACAAAGACAGCAGTGGATTCAACATCCTCCACTAAGGGTGTGTGTGTGTGTATGTCACAAAGGCCACTGTATGCAATCAAACTGGAAGATTTTAACCTTGCCAAGGACAGGAGGACAGACTACATTTCTACTGAGATCTGAGCGTCCATTTTCCCATTATGCTGCTGCTCTTATCTACAGAAACACTAAAATCCGGTTAAATGGAGCCATTTTCTCATTTGCCTTTAGAGGTCATTTTTCATGCTTGGAGAACTCCAGTCATTCAGACGGCACAAGGGGCTCCATTGTAATAATAGCTTGATCTGTGAGGGTCCAGAAGCCCGGTCTGCACAGGCTGGCAGACACTCGTGGACCACAGCTGGAACTCATTCTGCACCATACACCCAGCTGTGTAGCAATGGACCAACAGCATAGACAAGGCAAGGCTACTGTCCCATCTTTTGATCAATAGAGGAAAGAAGAATTCACCAGTGACTGCTCTCAGCATTAGGTCACATATTTTACTTGGCAAACCCTCTAAGAAACATTGCCAACTAGGCCAGCCAATATAGTGTAAACCACAGAGCCCAGACCACAAAGACTGGGTGTAGCGCCTCTCAGCACGGATAAGACACTGGTCAAAGTTGTTCCCGGGCTTGTGGGAGTGTGTATCTACTTTGCCCCCCATGGTGTTGGCTAGGGGCCTCAGGAGGAGAAGCAAAGGCTGCAGCACTCCATGCAGATCTCCAGACAGTCTGCAGACTCACAGCAGGCGTCGATGATGCCACAGTCCATGTCACAGGGCAGGTCACAGTCGCCACACTCCTCCGACGCACAGCAGCAGCAGAAACACGAGTCGTCCCCAGCGCAGGAGCCGCAGGTGGCACAGTCCAGCACGATGTTACACAGAGTTAGGAACTCGCAAAAGAGGCAGGCCAGAATACAGTGAACACAGCAGTCTGGAGACAAAGACAGACGGACAGACAGACAGACAGACAGACAGACAGACAGACAGACAGACAGACAGACAGACAGACAGACAGACAGAGTGTAAACGTCAGATTTCTAATCGCCATTGCTTCTTTTCTTTGTCTCTTTTTCCAACCTCTTCTTTCGCTATTTGCTTTGGCAACATAAATGTATTTATACATCATGCCAATGAAGCAATGTCAAAAAATGATTTAGAGGCTGTCAGAAATAGTTTGAAAATAGGACAGAAATCATGGGACATGATTGAGTAATTAGTTCACAAGAAAACATTTTTCTTCAGTGCCAGAGACTAAAGGCTGCCAATGTCCTGGTGACATTAGCACACAGACTTACGACATCTGCTCTTTTATAGAGCTAAAAAACAACACATTTCTGGTCTTACCAAATCGGCCTTGGTAATAAGCCTTTTATCTTTACCTCTCTGTTCAACCACTGAACCACTCTCCTCTTTGTTGAGTTCTCAGTATCAGCAGTAGTCATGCAGAAGACACACCAATCTGTGCTTTCAAGTATTAGTGAAAGGAGAAGGTCTCTTTCACCACACTACCTTGAGTTGAAGATAATAAATACCATGCTATTTGCAGTTTGTCATGACTTTTCAAGTATGGTGGATGTAGCCTGCTTTCTTTTACAGACAAACATGTTGACACAGCCACTCAAGACAAGAGGTACTGGAACAAACCCGCGTTTCAAAGCAGCCAACAGAGGCCTGCTTAACAGGAGTCATTGAAGGAGTGACAAGGTTAATGTGATTTATTCTCCTGCCTGATGAATTTCCTTTAATTTCTGATTAATCAATTTTCAGTTAGCATTTGCAGTTGATAAAGATTAAAAACGCAGTTTGCATGACACATTTTGAGTGGGTACAAATACACTGTTCAGCTGAACTGAACAAGTTAGTAAATTAGGTTTTTGTTGTCTTTTTTCACTAGTTTTGTTGTATATCATAAACCATCAATTCAAAGAAGTGATTGCCATGACTGTTTTTTGGCTCAGAGAAAATGTGCCACGGGAAAGAAGAAGTCTGATCCTCCGCTCAGACGAGACGTGGTAAAAACTTTGATGTTGAACCTTGCTATCTACCCCCTCTCCTGCTGCTGCAGGCCCTCCCTCAGTCTCTGTATCTTACCATCCTGTGCCTCTGTGGGAATCTGGGAGCTGTTGCTCTTGGAGCTGCTCTTGCTCCTCTTGCTGCTCTGGGAGGTGATGGAGGGGTTGGACTGCAATTTCTTGGTTTGTTTGGGCCCTGCCGAGGAGGACGAGGAGGTGGATGAGCCGCCTCTTGGGAGGGAGCCCAGCTTAGGGTGCTCATGAGGGCCCCCGTTCCTGACCCCGTTGGACTGGAGGGCATGCGCGTGAGGCGTGTGCATGTGATGCAGACAGTGCGTGTGAGGGGAGTGTGTGTGTGCGTGGTGTTTGGCTCCGTTGCGCAGTTGGCTGCTGGGCTGTGTCCGACATGGCTGGGTGTGGTGGACAGGTGTGGATCTGGCTGCTGGCTGAGCTGGGGAGGGACAAAAGGACATTCATTTACAATAGGCTGTGGACAATGAGCACTTTTTAAACGCATACACATTCAGATCAATTGAAATCAGATCAGTTGTGTTTCTGTTCGGTCCCTGTTATTGGGGTGTTCTACTCTGTCATTGTTATATCATATAAATGCCAGAAGAAGACAAAATAATCTCCACTATTCAGGTCGTACGAATATATTGCATCCACATTATAAGGACCACATGAATATAAGTGACTGACATTCCTATTCTTACTATTGCAGGATTCTAGCATCATTTTGACTGAAACTTCTCATTGTCAATACATTTATTGATTATTCTGATAATATGTTGTAACACATCTTAACTTGTATCAAACTGCAGACCCTGTGATCACTGCACTCGGCCATATTGCGATTTCAGACATATTTTGTTTAAATGTTCAGCCCTAATCTAATATGCTAAAAAATGCTAATATACAATACAAAATAGAGACAAGCAGCACATCCTCACATTTCAGGAGCTAGGAATAGGAAGTGGCTGACATTTTTGCTGGATAAATTATTTAAAATGATCAATTTTCAAAATGACTCACTTGTTATTCTGATTAAATGATAGATTCACATTTTTTCAAGTCTGTCTTGAAACAATACCTTCATGTCATGTCATCTCCTGTCCATACTGACCCCTAAGAGATATTTTTCAAAAGCAACTTCAATGTAAAGCAAGTTCATCTGATGTTAAAATGAGGCTTCAGCAGTCTGAGTTAGACAAATCAAGTCTCATCATAATCACTTCGGCTTTAAGAAGGGATCTCTTTGCGGCCAGTATGGACAGCAGCAACAATTTCAGAGACTAACTGTGCTTTCAATATACATATGGAAATGTGAACCTATCCTTAAAGGATTTATATCAAATACATTAATGGGACTGAAATATGTGTATAATGTGCATTTAAATGTGCGAGTAGGCTCGCCAACACGTAGCTAATCAGAAAAGTCCCTGTCACTGTGTGTGTGTGTGTGTGTGTGTGTGTGTGTGTGTGTGTGTGTGTGTGTGTGTGTGTGTGTGTGTGTGTGTGTGTGTGTGTGTGTGTGTGTGTGTGTGTGCAGATTTGTGCTGGTACAGCATCATGGAGAAGGAGGCTCTGGGAAACTGAGTCCAATTACAAAGCCTACCCTAAAGGCACCAGCTCATGGGAAGAGCTATGCATTTACTGAACTGACCCCTGATCCTATAGACCCAAAGAGACAGCATGGAAGAAAACAAGATGAATGAATAGTGTGAGAACGGACGAAAAAAAAACATCCTTTTAGGACCTGAGTTTTTAGAACAATGCAGTTATGATACAACACGCATGTACATTAGTTAATCTTGGCTCAGTATACCACTTGGTATATTTTACCTCCAAGAGCAGCCGAATACTAACTATTGAGCTTGAGAGATGGAGGCAGTAAAGCACACCTTTGCTGCCAAAGCAAACACACACCCTGAAAAGAAGAATAAAATGGAGGCCTGGTTTTTATATATTATGGTAGTATTTAATACCATCCTTTTGAGGCCCTAAATATTTTTTTGACCTGAAAGCATATGGTCTCGAGAGGTGTGGTAAGAATTAACGGGGCAGGGTAAAGTACAACAGAGTCAGAGAGAATCAAAGCAGGAACTCTGTCGACACACGCACGCACACACACACACACACACACACAGTTGCACTGAGAGACAGTGTGGTCCTGAGCTCTAGCTATGAAACACGACTGGTAATAAAAGCGTCCGTTCGATAACCGCTGTGAGACAGATAACCCATCCGGCCCTGTTTTGATTGGCTGATGACCGTGGTCACACAACCAATCCAGTGTTATTAAAGATTCTTTCATTCAGCGTTTTCTAACTTTGCTCCAGATGTTTGGCAGGCTGCAGGGCCAGTGTGTGTGTGTGTGTGTGTGTGTGTGTGTGTGTGTGTGTGTGTGTGTGTGTCTGTATGAGTGTGTAGGCGTGCATGCATGTGCAGGGCTAGTGAGAAGGAGCCATACTTTCTTCTCTAAAGTATGTCAAAAGTCAATACCTGCTGCTCTCCTGTGTTATGTCTCTCTCTCTTCCTCTTTTCCTTCCTCACTTCATCTCCTCCCTTTCTGTGTCCTCCCTTTCTGTCTCTCTTTCTCATTGCTCCCTTTTAGCCTTTTGCACAATGCAGTATTTTAACACTGAGCTGGCCAGGATGTAGGTCGGTAAGAGAGGAAGGGGATTAGAGAGAGGGGAGGGAAGCTGCGCACAATTTTTCAGTATTCCCTCTTGGTCTGTATTGTCTGGGGGATTGTGAGCTGTTGAGAAATTCGTACTTCTTGCGAGTTTGTGGTGTGTCTGTGCGAGTGTATGAGCACAGCACATAGGCGGATTTGGCAGGCAGGCAGACAGAAAGAGAGAGACGGAGAGTCAGGACTGTCTCCAAACAGAGCTTGAGGTTAGGCCCACTCAGACACACAAATATATGCATGCGAGAACACGTGCAGACACACACACACACATTCAAAAAAAAAAAAAAAAAACACAGGGTCCCTTTGTCTGAGATTCAGAACTAGGGGAAGAAGATGGAGTGAGAAAGAGAGAGAAAGAAAGGACTGGGTTGCTGCTTGTGCATATTTGGACCAGGAGGATGCATGGGTGTGACTCATAAACACAATGATTCAGCAGTGGGAGCTACTTAAAAATAACAGCAAATAAAGAGCCAAATGACTGTGGGATTGATATGATGAGACTGGGAGACCGCAGAGTGCACGTGTGTGGCGCTAACACGGCAGCGTCAGCCACTGGGGGTCCTGCGACCCCTGTGATGTGTGTATGTGCACATGTGTTGGGCCATTAAGCAAGCCTGAGTGAATCACCATCACCCACCCCCCGCTCACACACCCTCCACCTCTTCCTCCTCTCCTGGCGTCTCTCAGCTACCCTGTACTTACACACCTCCCTCCCAGACCAGAGAACTGCTGTTCGTCTCTCTCTCTCTCTCTACTTATCCTCTGCTGGAATGAGTCACCAGAATGACGGTGAAGTCTGTCACTGTTCCAGCTGCTTTATCCTACCGTCTCCTCTGGCGCAGTTTGTCTGTCTATGTAGGTTAAAGTGTTGAAAGTGCTGAACTATATAGACAAGGAGATTAAAGCCATAAAAATGGAAATTTCTTTTTTTTATCAGACCAATTCTGCAAAGGGAAAAGGAATGAATGCATGGATGATGCATGCACCCACAAATCTGCTTCTATACTGACTATATGCAAATGTACAGAAATGCTTTTTTTTTTTTTTGCATTATCAAGCACTACAAAGCAGGAGCAAAGTACATGGATGTCCAGACAAGTACTGTTTGCTCACTCTGAACACTTAACAACAAATGCTGAAACTGCTATTTTGATTAGTTGCAGTGTTTTTTTTGTTTTTTTTTTGATAAGGACATATGTCATTAATAATGAAATCTTGCACAAAGAAAAAAGTTCACAACATTTCAAAATCCACTAACTGTTTTGAAGTGCCTGTAAAACATCCACTCACCACAGTTCCCCAGAAACATCTTACCCACTGACTCCCTTCTGGGTTTCTCTTGCATAGTTGTGTTGTTTTTAACTGTGGGCAAAAGCCTAAGTGTCAACTACTAAAACTGTGAGAATGGGAAAATGATAAGTTGGTGGTGTACAATGTTATTTAAAACAGTTTTCAATGAGATGCCCCCTCATTTCTGGCTGCTATACAGCACTTCAACCCAACAGTACTGTGTTAATGAGGCTTGTTTAGCTGCACTGACAACAATAAGAAAGTCATGTGAAGGCAGAGTTTAGTCAGACCGCTGCTTTGAAATTAGGCACGACTGCAAGACAAAACTGTTCGTCAACTTTGGCCAAAATTAAAGGTTAATTCTTGTTACTTTCAATTAAAAGATAACACTTTTTTAGCACTTTTAACACACACAAATGGTGATGTATAATATTCCACTTGAGTACCTCTGTTCAATCTCTCCCAGTTCCAGTTATAAAAGTCTGTTTGATCCTTTAAAACTGCAGCATTGCTACACTTTGCTGTATGACTTATGTATCTGGCTGCCAGTTTGTTCATGTCACAATTAGGAGAAGCGACTTCTCGTTTCAGCTCAGATATGTTCTTTACTTGTTTTACTTCCAGTATTAAAATGCTTGCACTCACAATTATTTGTAACAACAGTGAAGTAAAGCAGGTATTTATATAAATAAGTACAGTTTGTAAGAGTGTGCGTAAACTAATAACTTTAATGCATTACTGAAATTGGTGCTGCTGCTACAGTTAGTGTCCCACACCTTATCTGTAACTTCCAATAATATAATACCAATGTCAAAAGGTTTTCCCAGTGTGCAGTTCAAATGTAATTTTAACATTAGATTTAAAGACAGTACAAAATGCAGGCCTGGTTTCCTTGTGAGAGTTATTGTGTTTAAAAGGCACGTTTAAATCCCTTTTCAGGTTCAGTTGTTGGAGCTTGTTATGACCCTTGAGGGTGTACCACAGAGATGCACTTCCAGCAGAGAGAAATCTTGAACCCAATCAATCCTCATGATTGTAAACAGTCACCTGAAATAACGTGGTAACCTTCAAATTGCCTACCTGTCAAAGTTTCAAAGTTGTTCTGTTATTACACATCCAGAAAACCACAGATTCACTTCTGAACACAAATTCACATCTAATTAACAAATCAAATCAATAGCATAAAATGGAAATTATTGAGATATTCTCATTCACCTGCAAAGTATTTAAGTACAAGAGTCTAAATATGACCAAGCTGTACCAGCACTCAAAGGGTCGACTGATTGCGAGTTGACTGATGTGCTCGTGCCTGCACGTCTGCAGAAAAGAGCCTTTTGTACAGCAGGAAAAATACAGCCATGCATGAGCATTAGTCTTTTGTATTTTGCCAAGTATATTTCTTTGTTTTTGTGCTCGCACGAAAACATGAAATATGACATTAGCTGATGCAAAAGAACAACAACAACTTGCCCAAAACCCAAAAGTTCTGGAAAAACATTTTTCTTGTGGTTTTTCTTAGACATTCAGACACTCTATTTACAGTATTGCCTTCAACCCAGCTGTTGGAAAAGCACTTAAATTCTCTCTCTTTTTTTTTTTTGCAACATGTGACTCATTTGTATGAATTTCACCTGACAAATGAATGGAAACAGTGTGCAAATATTTCAGGGGGGGGGGGGGGGGGGGCTAGACCTATGTTCTGAAGAGAAGAGAAGAGGAAACAGTAGCAAACTTGCAAAGCACACCACAACACTCATCTCTGACCTGAGACATCAACCAACCACCTCAATCACACATGACCCCTGACATGACCCCTGTCCACACATCTGAACTTTCCAGCACTCGGCTCTGAGTCATCTGACACTAAACACAGAATATGCATGTATGTGATTAAATGTGACCAACAAGGAGCAAGGAGATACTGAATTATGGGAGAAGACAGGCGGACAAAGAAGAAAGACTGAGAGAAAAGGAAGGAGAGAATTAAGGCACAGAGATGGAAAACAGTTTCAGGACAGTGACTTGTCTCTAATTTAAGACAATGTCACAGTCCTGTTAGATTTCCCACCAACAACACACTGCACACTCCTGACATTTGATGACAAGATAATAACAAACAGCTCCGCTCAGCATTTCCCTTACACACACTTCCATGCCCTCATTCGCACATGCATAAAAACGGCTGCCTTCTGTCTCATTGACGTCCATCTCATTTACTGAAAATAGCTACAATATATACAAACTGATAAAAATAACGAGTCATAAATGCTGCTGCGATGCTGTCAGTGATGAATTACATGTGTCATCGTTTACTTGTGAGTCCAAAAGAGTGCAAGCAGTTAAACATCTGTGAACATGTGTATCCTGCTGTGACTGTGACGTCAAAGACAGCAGTGTGCTCATGACATCACTGACAGGCAGTGTGTCTCTGCTTGTGTAGAAACACACACTCACATATGTTCACAGCTCGCTCTGCACATTGTTCTCAGACAGCTTGTCACAGGCCCAGGGCCAGACGCATACTACAGCTCTGATGTCATCACTGCGAGACGGAGGAATTGTCTGTTTTTGCTTCTGTTTTCTCACCTTCTGGCTCACACACACACAGACACACACACACACACACACACACACACACACACACACACACACACACACACACACACACACACACACACACACACACACACACATTAGCAGATGTCACACAGCCATGACCTCATCGCAGACCTGAATCACAGCTATTTTTGTTATGTCTTCACACTCATTATGAAGCCAGAGAAACACATGATTGATTGATGGCAGATGATGCAGACCGTATTTAAACCGCTGATAACAACTTATGAGCCTCGCAGAAGATACACAAACCAACTCACACGGACAGACACAAACATATCATTATGCAGACAGGCAAGCGTAAGCTGTCCGTGTTCACCTGAGAAAGGGATCAAGTTTAGAACTGTTTAGTTTGTGGTTCAAGTCCCATGAACACATGTGTGATTGTGCAAGTTGTTGAGGGAGGAAGCTATGGATGAAGGGAGGGAGGAGGCACATGAAGGCAAATGAAAAGCCAGCGAGGACTGGTGTGGATGGCGGTACATTTTGTCCAATCCTGCTGTAGTTGCATAACTCTTCCCGTACAGCATATGGAGCTGGTGGGTTTCATAGGTTTTATTGGGATGTAAAATAAGGCAGAGAGAGAGAGAGAGAGAGAGAGAGAGAGAGAGAGAGAGAGAGAGAGAGAGAGAGAGAGAGAGAGAGAGAGAGAGAGAGGCAGTAAGAAACTCAAACTCAAACCTCTCAGCCTTCCAGCCTGGGCCTGAAATAGACACACACAGCAGACAGGACAGGTAGAGGCCCAAACATAGACAGAGACAGCAGACATTCACACACCTACTCAACTCAAAACACACTGCGTTCACCTACTTATCCATTTCCTGCCTGAACCGACTGCTGGTTATTCAGTTACCACAAACTAGCTATTACGACAGGACCGGTTTGTGTGTTTGTGCGTGTCACCCATGGCTGGCCCTGGATTCCAGGAAAAATGCTCATAGCTTTCTAACACATGCTCTCATGTCAGCTTGCTCAACCGTCTTCTCGCGCGTCCATTCCTGCTTTCACCCGTCTCTCATTCACTGACACTGAGCCTTTTTTTTCTTTGAATGACAGGCAGGACAGACTTAGACCACTCTAGGGTATTTCAAAGCTTTACAGCGCTTTCAGGTTAGCAGCCAGGCATCGAGACAACTTAGTGAGAGTTTTGTAGCCGCTATTATTGCAAAGCACAGTCTTTTAAGAGAATAAATAGCATAGTAGAACTAGCTGGTGAATGAGGTGGAGATTTGACTTATTCCAAACTGGAGTGAAAGCAAGAAAAATATATGTGGTGGGGTAATGACATAGCATACTTGAGTAACCTTTGGCTTTAATACGGCACGCTGGAGCGACTGCACATCAAGAGGAGTGACAGAGAGTCTCTCTCTGACATACATAATACATAGCTGTTGGACTTGTAATATGAGGGAGGGAAATGGGTGGTGGCGGTTAGTGATATGACTCTGGAAGGAGAACTTCCAGGTGTTGTGACACTCCTCACCAGCAAATTAAGGTGGAGAGGTGGTGATACACCCAGTGGGAGTGTAACACCTGGAGATTTTGGGAAGTAGTTTCGACTTGGAGAGCTGAGTGTAAACAAAGCACACACAACAAGAGACACATTCAGCTGTCCTCCTGCAGTCCTCTACACTTACTACAGCTGCCAAATGTTACAGCGATGAGAAATCCTATTGGGGCGGACTGGTCAAAAACAGATCACAGAATAGAGAGCTCAGGTGAACTTCTGGGTTCTGTAACAGAATAAAACACAAACTGAAAAATCACACAAACGTTTGGTGTCAACATCCAGCGCTGGAGCAAAATCAAGCTCAACTGTTTGTGGTTTAGTCCATGTGTCTAGACACAGATCGTAGGGTATTGAAAAATTAGGCAATATTTATCTAATTTAATATTTCAGTGCTAAGCAACCTTTAATAAACACCCTTTCCCACAAGCCCAAAGGTGAGCTATGCCAATGGACCGACAGTTAGCATTTTTTTTAGCCTTTTCTGCCTTTATTGTGAAATGAAAATGAGGAGTGAGAGGGACAAATGACATGACACAGACTCAGAAATGCAGAATAGCCATGGTCACCATGTTAAAACCTTCAGGTAACACGACGCCAGCATGACCTTTTATTGAGATTGCTGCTAAAAATATAAGAAAGACGACATCAGTGACATGAATGTGAGTGGATATGATGGATAAGGGAGGGCTGTGCTGGGGAAAAAAGTAAAACTGATGGGCTCTGAAAGTCCAAAGCAAATCATTGTTTAACCTTGGTTAAAACAACAACGACTCCAATAGAGTCGTAGATACTCCTCTGCTGTGTCTTAGAATATGGATAGTAAACCCAAGAAACTCATTTGACTGTTTCAGAAAGGCCAATTAAAGGAACAGTCGCTTAGAGAGTGCACTGAGTTGAGCTAGACCGACACCAAGATGTCCAAAATAACACCCTAAACAATTAAGGGGGACTGGGAAATGGAAGTGAAGTCCACAGCGCCAGTCACACTGACCTAGCTTTGTCAGGGTGATACCCTAACAATCCCATTGTCGGACAGAGCGAAATGCCGGAGAGTGAAAAGAGGAGGAAATGTGTCTCATTTCAGATTTGGGTGCAGGCTTGCTTGTGTTCAGTCATCAGAAACTTAACCTACTTAGCTGACAATGTAGATATTTCTGTCTGTGTGTATGATGACCTGACCTATTTCTTCAGGGTGTGTAAAATGTATTTGTTAAAGGTCAGGACAATGTGACTCATCAGACCACTGATCGGTAATGGAAATAAAACTCTCACCAGTCTCTCTGAGTGTGTGTCTCCGTGTGTGAATGTGTGTGCATGAGGGGGCTATTTACTCACATGTGATACTCTTGCTGGGTGTTGTGAGCTCCGTGTGTGAGAGGCTGCTGCTCCACTTGTCTCTATCATGGTCTAGCAGCCTTTCTGGGGTGCCATTTACCCTCAATATGAGGGGCTCGGTATAGGTGTGGGCCACATCTGAAAAACAACACAAGTACGAACAAATGCAATTAAAAACCTTTAAGACAGATTTATGAAAGACCACAAAGTTTTGTGCTTATGTTAAGTTTATTTTGAAGGTTTTGAGCTTGCTTTCTTTCCTGAATGACTAGCTGCTTTCCATGTGGACATTATCAGGTATCAGCCACAAGCTGTTTTCCCACTTGTAGTAAACTTGTCTACTCCCATGTCATTTCCCATCCACTAGCACTTAATTAATTTAAACAGAGTAGTTCTGCTGACTTCAACAAAGCAGAAGATTTTGTCTGTATTTGTGTTGGTGTGTGCTCTGTCCTGAGCTTGCATCTGGAAGCAGTTAAATCCCAAACCCTTGGGACTGTTTAGGGGTCTATGTGCATGCTTGTGAAACCTGAAATCTGTGTGGGTCTATGTGTGCGCTGGGATGGCTGTTTGTGTTTGAGAGTGGATGCATGTGTGTTTAAAATGAACACATTAGAGGATGCACATGCATAATACATACAGTAAACATGTGTCTGGGGGTTTTATGTGTTCACCGGTACCATGCAGCGCTCTAATGAAGCTGTTATTATTTGCACACACTCATACATACATACACACTGCACAGAGGCCTTCAAAGCAGGGCAGGCTTGGGCCTCTGAGAGGTGCAGACTCATTCCTGGGTAAATGGGAGCCAGCTGGGTTTGATAAACACACACACACACACACACACACACACACACACACACACACACACACACACACACACACACACACACACAAAACCAAACCACGTCCTGTGCGTGGACTCAACACTTCCCGGCTATGTTTATTTACTCTATCCACTCTCGCTCACTTCTCTATCTGTCCTCTCTTTCCTGTCCCCTGCCTCTCACACTCTTCATCTCCTGTTCACGTTCCTTCTCCACTCTTACAAATAAATTCCTGCACATATTTGGCATAACTCTGCAGATTAATTCCCACTTTTACAGCTAAATGTCTATAATGCTGTAGAGCGCAGAAAAGATAGTTGTGCAAATACAACTACTGTGCTGATACAGTAGTCGGAGACACACTTGCTTTATATAATTTATGATTTATATCATAAATCATATATATCATATGTCTTTAGTAGCACCAAGGGAACCTGATCGTTCACAGATCGAGACATTTGAACATGTCTTGGATTCTGGAAAAATTAGATGGACATCTTTTACTGTTTTCTGAAGTTTTAGAATCGAGTAATCGATAATAAGAGTAATCGTTACTGCAGCCTTAAATTATTCTGTTTTGTTCTTCTTAAATGATCCCGTTTTATTCCTGTGAAACACACATATAAATAGGCAAAAGTCAGTATCATCACACACTAACTGATGAGATGCTGTGATAATAATAGTTATTCCCTGTTGCCCACTTCTACTTAAAAGCACTAACTACACTTTAAAAAACAACCATCGTGATGATGAAGAGGTGTGCTTGATGACAGCTACATATTTTGTTCATTTATTGTAACAATGACTAACTACTAAGTGATGTTTCACAACGCAAAAGCTAAAGAAGCTGATATGGTGAAACCTTGCCACATGTTTTTAGTGAATTCCATTGAACAGTGTGTGTGTGTGTGTGTGTGTGTGTGTGTGTGTGTGTGTGTGTGTGTGTGTGTGTGTGTGTGTGTGTGACACAGAGGAACAAAGACATTATCTTAAAGTCTAATATGGTAACAGTTCTGCTTTGGCAAGCAATAGCTGAGGGCCTCTCAAACCTGTTGTCTGGCCCTCTTTCTTCTGTTGTTTGGCACCACATTTTAATTAGAATCACATTCATTTGCAACACAGCACCCCCTAAAAAGCACTTACAGACTAATTAGTTAATAAACTTGTTAACTAACATATTGAGGGGGTGCACACTGGAATTTGTTTTGTCTTTGCTAACAACACTTTTTATAACGCTTATAATGTTGCATGTTGAAACCGTGAACCCAGACCCATTAAGCTGTTCAGCTAAACAGGATGACTGAAATATTACCCACCTGCAGAGTTCCTGGCACCGTGAGCCTGCCTGAAGGAACACTATCTTTATTTTCTTAAAAAACAAAGTATATCAAAGCTCAAGGTCTGAATCACTTGTTTATGTAAGGTGGTCTAACCTTGATGAAGAGGAACAGTGTTTTAGGATTGGAGGATTTGTGTTTGCCTTGAGTTTGTGTGTATATATTTGTGGGTATTTTGGTGTGTAGTGGGATTTCTGTGCGTGTGAAGTTGGAGACATAAACAGGACCTGAAGGAATGGGAAGTGCTTCCTGCTCTTCCGCTCTATTAGACAGTGGTACACAAACACCACACATATACCTGTACACACACACACACACACACACACACACACACAGAAAAACATACTCATACTCCTATGTCTCTATATCTCGTACCAGCTCAACCCACACACACATTTGTCTCTTACATGTGGAAGCCATTTCTAAAGCCCATGTTGTATCCATTAGTCTCAATCAGCCGGCTTCAGATATGAAAGCCACTAGTGAGAACTGTTGCCCACGGTGCTGCCAAATGTCTAGTTTAGAGATATGTGTGTGTTATAGGCGGTGTCTGTCGCTCTCCAGCAGTGCATATGTCTATCTATCATTACATCCATTCACCCATCCATCCTGATTTTACTTTCTTGTAAATACATTGGACCACACTCAGTGCAGAAAAGGTTTCAAAGACAATATATGTAACTCCATCTGTCCATAAGCACAGCCAGCTAGCCATACACGTCGTCATGCATTTTTAATGAACATCATGTTTCATAATCCTTTAATCAACTA
Organism: Chaetodon trifascialis; assembly: GCF_039877785.1. NCBI lineage: Eukaryota > Metazoa > Chordata > Actinopteri > Chaetodontiformes > Chaetodontidae > Chaetodon > Chaetodon trifascialis. The sequence continues at coordinate 18,773,817 of NC_092058.1, read as the reverse complement.
TCAATTAGCCCATCAAAATCAATCAGTTCACTAAAAGTGTCCATTGTTCTGTGCAGCTGGTATACATTTGATCAAAATATTGAGGATGGATCACAAAAAATCTGCATTTCACCATGTGCAGGCCAGGAACAACTGACTTTAAGACAGTTGGCAGGTTTTCAAAAAAATCAAGATCAGTAATATAATTCAAACAAAAAGCACTTAAGGTGGCATTTACTGGTTGCGCTCATCATCCTTCTTATGTTGTTTTGTTCGCATTCTCTGGAGGCTGCTTTTGGGGGCAATTATGTCATTATCAAAGCCACACGAAGCCACTCTGGGAAGAACAGAGAGGACAGTCTTCTCGAGGGGAAGCGCCATGACTCCACAACAATCACTTCAAGAAGAATCCATGATTACTACATCTGAGAAATACATGTTTAGCTAACCTGCAACACACCTTCCTGGAAGTGTGACAAAAGTAGCAGCAGTGGTAAGGATGCTAGGTTATCGCTGCCCTTGCTGGAAAAGGGAATGTTAAAGATATGCAATAAAAAGGTACACCAAGTGTCTGAATATCTGTAGAACACCTGCACACATGTGTTCAATTGTCAGGTCAGCTGAGCGCCTCCATACTTCAGAACAGCAGTCTGTTCTGTGCCCTCGTTCAGACTCCTGCTGCCAACAGAGTCTAAATGGGTTAAAAGTGTGTCGGCCTTGTGACTCAGTCAAAGCTTTCCCTCCGTAAACGTTCAAAACCACGATTGTTGGAGCTAAATGCATCCCCACCAAACCCATGGTGCCATCCAAGCAGGCCTTCAACCAATTGTGTGTTGGCATGAGCATCAAACCACCAAACCGCACGACCTCAGAGCCATTTCTGAGATCTGAGAAAGATGAGCCTCTAATTCAAATCAGACAAGAGCAATCAAGAGCCGCTGAGAAGATCTGGCTGTGTGTTTACACGTGTGGGTGAGTCTGTGTATTTGTTTATGCATGCTGTGTATGTGTGCGTGTGTTCACGTATGTGTGTGCTCATGTGTGTTTGCAATTTGGCATATGTACACGTGTCAGTGGCCCTGAATATCTGAATATCCACAGGAATTTCATTTTTCCAGTAAACAAACAGTTAAGCATTAAAGTGAAAACATATGGATGATACATGGTTATCATTAACACACACACACACACACACACACACACACACACACGCATGCATGCATGCAGGTTACATGAGCTGGCAAATGATGTGACACATCCTGGATCACCTGAAGAGGAACACAACTTGCTGATCCTCTGGGTATGATCTCTGGGGGGGGGGTTCACAGAGAACAGAGCTAAGCTGAGTTTACCTGCTACCTTTTAAACAACCTCAAGCCTGTTTCTGCTGCTTCACTGACACTTCTGTAGAGGCACAGGCTTCTAAGGCGCATATGAAAGGAGGTCTCTCAGGTGTGTACATCCCTTTGGCAAAGGCATACAGTACATATGCACCCCACCAGCCACAGACAGACGCAAACAGGCATCCAAAATACACCAGATGAGTTAATAAAGTGAAACTTGTATCCTGTTAAAGCAGCACAGAGACAGGCAAAGAGGTGAGAAACAGATTTAAGAAATGACAGATTAAAGAAATAGAGATAAAAATATATACTTAATATATGCATGACAATATCTTGACTGTATAACTGAACTATGCAAATATTGGTGCGACTCCAGCAGCTTTGGTGTATGACCTATATACAGAGTGAAAGTATTTAGGTATAAGTACATCATACATAGTAATATAACCAAGTATACAATATATACTGCGTATATAATATATGTGCAGTATGTGTAATATATATACACTGTAAAGTAATAGAGCAATACTAATAAGTATATATAATATATACAATGATATAACATATAATATAGAAATATAGCAAGCAAAACAATAGCATTTATTAGTAATATAGCATTGCTGTATAATATTATAAGTAATACAATTTAAAATGTTACATATGTTACTACTTTATTTTTTACTGCCCTATGTTTTACTATTTGCTGAGATTTAACAAACTATATAATTAATCAATTAAAGGAAAAAACAATGAGCAGATTATTGGTGATACAAATGAGTTGACAGTTGCCGCCTTCCTTCGAAGTCCACTATTCAGGCCCAAATGGACGCACACATTCACACCCTGCTGACTCATCTCTAAAAACATAACGATAGAGATAAGAGTAGAGAAAATTGGAAAGACGACACAGTGAGACGAGGGGAAGAGCAATCGAGCAGAATAATGTTCAGCAGAGCGGAGTTAGTGGAGACGACGCAGTAGCTGCTTTCTGGCCAGCACTAATAAGTGGAACGGACAGAAACCACACACAAATGCTGCAGTGCTGACCAGAGTGGAGGACAACACAAAGAAAAGAACACAACTACAGCGATGGCGAGGTTTTTATTTGTCTTCCTCAACTAATATATACACCCATACAGACACGCACAAAGATTAAGACAGAGGAGGCTGTTGTTTCGCTGAAATGCAGCCAAAACTTGAAAGCACACACACAGAGAAATGCATAGTACCCACAAACACACACACACACACACACACACACACACACACACACTGCAAAGAGGGGCTGTGAGAGTGCAGTACTGGAATATGTCCAAAATCAGAGATTATAGCTGCTGAGAGAATGAAGCAGTGTAAGCTCATTAAAGACAAAAACTGTCTGCTGTTGAACAGGCTTAAGAGGAATTTAATTGTGTTACTTTGTCTCTGAGATTCCTCTGGTTCCTGGGAAAAAAACTGCACAGCTGCTTTGCTGACTGAGTCCTATGCTGCTGCATTTAACACAAGGAGCCTGAAACAGGGCCACCGCCACCAGATACACAAACACACACTGTACTGTGCAACATGTGGAAAGTAAGGACAAACAGTGGTCATAAACGCTCGAGGATCAACAGGATTTCACATTGAGGAAGAGAGCAGCAGAGTTAACAGAGAGACAAAAGTAAACAGAGCATATACCCTGCTCAAATGCACACACTGGCAGGCGGGTATATAGATATACTGGTATTAGTGTGTGTGTGCAAACATGCAAAACAAATACTGCAGCAATAAATATTTTATTGGCAAAAACTAAATCACAGTTATATTTACAATTCTAATTTTTTTCATTACTCAGACAGATTCCCCATCACAAGATGTTTATGATGTGTGCAAATGAAAAAACATGAGTACTGATACGGTCTGATATTGTCTCATTTATATGATAATTTGGATTATATGTAAGTGTCAGTATGTGCCTAAAACTTAAGGAGACAACAACCACACACCTGGACAGATAACCATCAAATCTGTATCTGTACAGCGACAGGCCCCGGGCCCCGAGTGGCTCAACGACACAGACGCTTTGCTCGGCAGCTTGTGCTATCACATCAAGTTGACCCTGTCTGTCAGCAGTATATGACATGAGGATTTGGAGACTCTGCACAACTCAGAGAGAGAGACAGACAGAGTGTGAGACAGAGACAAAGACAGCTAGCAGGCCACCAGAGCAGCAGCAACAGTTCCTCAAATGTTTGCGAGGTGGTGAAGGGAAAAAAGCACACTCATTTTCGAAGTTCAAATATGCTGTAAAAATGCCTCAAATTGCTCCAAGTTTATTTCAATCTCTGAGAGAAACCAAATTAGACACAAGCCTCAACAAACCTCAGGGACTAAAAAGGAGCAAGCGGGCAAATAGCTGCATCGACACGCTGCAGCGATGACAGAGAGAAACAACAAACATAGCTTAGACCGTGATGTAGAAAGAGGAATTATTCTATATAACAGAGCAGCAGGACGAACAAAGAGACGCTAGCAAACATCTGAACCTTTGAAAACATGCTAATATACTGGCAGCTGTACTGAAACATTTAATGAAAACATCTGATAGAACTATTTCAGACCAATAGTTTTTGGTTGATTTATATTCCATAAAGTATTTATCACAAGCATATAATACTTATTTTTACATACAAGGAATGCCTGTTCCTGGTCAATAAACATATTTATTGATTGTCTCTGTGTAATGTCTCTGTGCTTTAGCTGCTTGAGCTAACGTTAGCTTGACGAGGTGCTGCACAGCCCAAAATCCTGCATGGAGGGCCCGATTCAGAGCTCTTAAGACGTCACGTTTAAAACAATACTATGTATTTAAAAGTTTAACTGAGAGACTCATTCTCTGCCAGCTGTCGCTCATTCATACTTGATTACTAAGGAGCAAACTGCATGCTGAGCTAATGCTAAATTGTTGATCTAAAGAAAGACTCACCTCTCTGTTGGTCTTCTTGAGCAGCGAAAGGACATGTCAAATAATACAGAGTGGGGTGTTAGCATAAAAAGCACAGACCAGGTTGCCAGAGTTCATTTTAACCAAACAACAGCCAGAGTCTTAATTTTTTTGGCCGGCTTGTGCATTAATTATCAACAGCTGGTTAAATTTCCTGCCTTACAGTTGTCGACATCAGCAAGCTCCAGCTACAGCTTTTACCTCCTATAGCTTAAGACACTGGTAATGGTGCACGTCATAGTTAGAATCATGGCTCTACTCATCTGAAAATAGCTCTCTTTCAAAATTGCAAATTGGTGCTCAGCCTTGACACAGAGAGTGACAGAAAGAAAGAGAAACAGAGACAAAAGCTGAGAGGTGGACAAAAAACGAGGAAGAGAAAAAACCGAGTGAGAGACATGCCAGCGGTGGAAGAGAATGTGGGAATCTAGCATGTGGTGGTAAGAGGCTCCTATATAAACAGACAGCCTCATTGCATCTTCATGCCTGAGTGAGGGCAACACTCACAACACCGAGAGGCACACATCTTTCTACGCACACACACACGTATGCACCACTATTCAATGGCCACTGACTGAGCAGAGCTTTATTCACTCACAGCAGAAAAGACTGCTATCCAAGCATGGGGTGACAAGAGGGCTCAAACTCTCATCTAGTGCATTGTGATTGGCTGGCTCCCATGCTGATGCTGCCAGTTCAATGCCATAATTAAACTACGGCCTCAAAAAGTAACCGCGACATGAATCACACCACCACTTTGGCACGATGTCAGCCAAACTGAACAGAAAGGCTCACCGAGCCGTTATTTGTTGCAGAGCGATTGCATCAAATTGCATGATTGTGCAGACGTTCATGACAGGCAAGCACCGACTGTACACACAACATATTGTGGCAAACACATCAATTAAGAGGGCTACTACTAGAAGAAAAAATCAGAGGCCAAGACTTCATTTTCCTCATAGACAGCCAGCGTAAAAGATGCATAAAAAAAACACAGCTACAATTTGAGCACAGCGTCACTTCAGTGCTGACTTGTACAAGCTGTTGGGAACTAACGTCACTCAGATTTGTTCACATAGGTCTGGTTCCACAGATTGGAGGTTGGCCTGCCAGAGGTTAGCGGCCGGGATAATGAATGGGCATGTCATCTTCCTGCACAGCTAGCTAGCTACATCATGAGACAGAAAAATGGCAACAGGTGTGCATGACATTTACGCAGATTTACAAGTTGTTGTAAGGGGATAATGACATTTACTGCTTCTAATAACTGCAGCAACTTTGTCTGGAGTGCCATCTTGGAACCTTTCATCCATTTCTAATAATGGATCCATGGGCAAGGCCTGAGTTAGATCTGTATGTGGCTCTTGTGTTGTCCCAAAGACCTGCACTCTGCAAGCAGAGGGGATGGGTGGAGGGGTGAAGCACAGCACTGAAAGCAGCGCCTTGTTGCCTGACCAATCTTCTCCTCCCCACCCTGGCTCACCTACCTACCCTCAGCCTTGACACACATGCATGTGCGCGTGCACACACACACAAACACACATGTATGGTGGGTTTTCATCACTTTTGGGGACATTACATAGACTTACATTCATTTCCTGGAGACGTACCCTGACCATAACCTTAACTCAAGTCTTCACCCTAAAATGTAATGATTTACATTAATGGGACCTGCATTTTGTCCCCACAAGTAAGGCGAGTCCCCACAATGTGACTGTGCAAACAAACACAGTCTAACTTTAGTGCGAGAAGCCACAGTTACACTTTGTGTTGGCTTCCTGAGGAGCAGGCACAGGTAAAATCAGCACAGCAATGAGAACATGTCCAGGCACAAACTGACTGTTTAGTAACTCTAAAGGTCTTTGCAGAGGCATTATCATTAAATCCGATGCTGTACTTACATTCATCGTGGTAAACCGCAAAGCAGCAGGGAACAGAGATGTGCGTGTGTGGATTCTATATTTTTGCACATTTGACGCAGTAATAATAATAGACTGGGTTGAGACTTGCCTTTAAAAGCAAAACAAAAAAATAAAAGAACCGATGAAGTTGCGTGTTCCCATGGCAACAAGCCACTCAAATCCCTGCACATTTCCCTAACTGTTTACCACACCTACCCCAATTACCCCAAAGGACCTGCACTCTGATCTACAGTCAGTGCTGCTGTTTTCTCGCTGCAGCTTCAAGAAACTCGAGTCATTTTGGCTGATCCTGGATGAGTCATCCAGTCACAATGCTGGCCTGAGTTGATCCATGCCATCTTGTTCCCGCCCCAGTGTCAGTCAAACCTTACCATGACCAATCACACAAGGGGGAAGGGTCATGGGTTCATTTCCAAATTCCCAGAAGTCTCATTGTGCCCTCTAAGCTTTCCACAGCACTGAATTGGTCCTGACCCCTCAGATCATCCAAAGCAGCTTTTTCCCCAGACACACAAATCTCCGATCACCTCAGTACACAACTGCTTCATCTGTCAGTAAGAAGGCCTCTGACCTAATTAATCATGATGACACCCACCAAAAACACACAATGATAGAACACAGCCTCTGAGTCTACCATCGTCTTAAAGTTTTAAATGCGGTGACTCAAGACTATTCCACTGTGGAAAACTAACCTAAATGCACACAAGGTCAATAAATAGGTCTGTTCTTGTTTTACGGTAAGAAGGTCTCCTATAGCTTGAAAAGGAAGGAAAATGTGTTGCATACAACTACATATTCACATACACGCTGGCCAACCGCGGACCATAAAGAGGTTCACGTAAATGAGCAAGCGTGGAGAGACCTTCTCTCTCAACACTAATCCACCGGACCCCCTTTTTCAGAATAAATGCCTTAATCTGTTTAGAACAGATTTTTCACACACACACACACACACACCCACACACACACACACACACACACACACACACACACACACACACACACACACACACACACCCACCAACAATCAACAAAGGAGGATTAATTGAACTTGGTGGTAGTGGTTCTAAACATTAGCCTTTTCAAGACAAGTTCAGACCTATCATCTGTCTGTTGAGTCTCTTGTTCGGCAACCTCTTTCTTACCTTCAATAGAAAAGGGCTTTGGGTTCGGGCAGCTGTCTGCTCTCTCTGTGGTCGAAGTTGTGCACGAACTTGGTTGTGGAGCTGTTAGACCGGGGTCCCCATCATCAGGCGGCTCTGGGGAGATGGCAGGGGCACTCCTGTCATCATCCATGGGCGTAGGCCTGGCTCTTATGGGAAGAGGTGGAAGGGCCAAGGAGTGAGCCTGAAGCACAGAGATGAGACATACTGTTACATACAGAGATGATTGTATGGGTTACATGAAGATCTCTAATAGACATTCAAACTGAGCAACAAGCCAAGGAGGTCATGCTTTCTCAGGCTCAACTTGAACCAGCATGAATCCCTCTCAGCTATTCCAAAATCACTCGAGGACTGGGAAGACTCCTTTCATGACACAGTGGTAACACAACCGAAATGCCTAATCATAGCCTACTTTAATGAATAGTTTTCAAACTCTTTAAACTTGTGTTGTGCAAATAATAACAATAATGGTAGTCTTTATTTATTTACAGTAAACACAGTGCTTCTAAAGTCAAGGTGAGCCATTTCAACACAGAAACATGTGATAAACAGAAACAGCAACACAGACATAATTCGTAATTCATTAAGAAAAAAAGATCCTACGCTTTCCACCGACAGCAAACAGTCCATGTCACGCTGACTCGCTCACAAGAAAATGTGCATTAAGACTGTCACTGTGGATTTGAGCATCTGCAACAAGCAGACAGACAACATTTAGAGCCTGTTCTGAGGTCTGTGGACGCAGGTTTGAAACTATTCGTAGTGAATTTAAGCGAACTGAGATCAAATGGGTGTGTTGACATTAAATAGAAACAAGAATCTATAAAACTTAAATAAGAGAAGGCTGTTATTTTTGGCGCGAGACTGCCTAACGTCCTTACTGAATGGTTGCTTGGTGACACATAAACTTGCTGCTCCTTCGGTACTTGCTTAATTTGCTGAAATCAGGTCACAGGTGTGTTGTGTCTGACTCGAGCAGCCAATCACAGCCGAGCACCGGGCACCTTGTATGACTCATTATTAAACGGGACAAGTTGAGCGTCTGTGTCACGTGCCAACGTGTGTTTGACGCGCGCCTAGCCTGCCAAAGCAGCTCAGCTGGACAGCTGTTTGCGCGCTCCCGCGGCTCTGCTCTCTGCTCCCCCAAAACTTTTGACAACCTACAGCTTAAGTTTTAGTTTGCGAAAGCGCTTGATGAATGAATTATGAGCTCAGGTTCGGTTTACACTCTTCTTCTTCTTCTTCTTCTTCTTCTTCTTCTTCTCTCGCATTTAAAAACGACCGTGGGTTTCCTTTTTATCCTCAAACGCCAAAAAAAAAACAAGTTTCGGGAAAAGAGAAAAACACGAACCTCACTCTCACAAACTGTGTCAAACTTCTAGCTACAATAAGGACATTTTAAAACAGTAAGACTTGGTTTTCAAACGAAACTTAAATCCAACACACTGATACTGAATGTGGCTGTTCGCTCATAACGGGCGTATTCTGTTTACCTTCCCTGCATGTCTGCGCCCTGCTGGCCCAGAACGAGTCCGTGCATGCTGAGACGGAGCTCCGCTGCAGTGCGGGGATCCTTCTTCTGTCTGCGTTTATGCTGCATAATAACCCGCTTTGATCCACAACAACACCACGTCAAAACAACTTCTTACCTGCTCTCTGGCTGGGACACGGTGCAGCCAAACACTTGGGCTAATTCATCCTCTGACCGCTCCAGGTGGACTTGGAGACCTTTCCCGTCCTCTTTCCCTTCACTCTTGTCACTTCTTGCCACCAAATCGCTTCTCGGCTCATCGAGGTGCCCCAAGCTCCCGATTCAATGCATTTTTCTCCAGCGAAGGTAGTTTTCTCTCCGCCTCCAAAGTTTCTCGCCCCGTCCTCCAGCACACCAGATGTTGGGAAAGTTTGTGTGTCTCTGCAGGCAGCACGATGAAGCCTCTTTGTCTGCACTGCAGGTTTCCTCACCTTCGGCTGCGTTCCTGCAAACAAAGTCCAAGTACACCACCGTCCCAAACTTGTTTCAACTCTTCAGATGAGTTGTAACCCTCCTCTGCGCTCGGTCTCTCCTCTCTCCAGACTTGCCTCAGACTTCTGTGCTGCAGCTATTGGACAGGAAACTACAGTCAGCAGTGATTGTGCTTCCTCCAGGCTAGAAACTGGTTGGGCTGAACTATACTGTCATATAATTACCCCTTAACCCGAACCAGACACAGCACTAACACAGGGTAGCTTTCATCAGGATTTATGAGGCCAGGAGCCATATGTTTTGTTATTAATAATAGAGTAACAGTTTATGAGGATAACTTTTTATGTACAAGAGCAATAACTCAGGTAACAATGCTGAAAATCATTTAAAAGCTGTATATGTGTGGTGGTCACTGCTTTAGCTTTGATAAGGACATTTTAATCATATGATATTTGCTTTTTATGTATGGAGACACTGCTGCCCTGTGTCTTTCCCTTCTTAAAAACAATACTGTAGGTGTGTGCAGGGAAAGGTGGTCCGATGTTCATTGAACCAGCTGAAATTCTAGTGTTTGGTAAATGAGTCAAATTCTTTCATTCTTCAAGCCAATCCCGTTTCGTTTAAAAAGAAATATTATCCTCTGGCGTGATGGAGCAGACCTTTGTTGTCCATGTGCAGGGTCGCTGTTTTTACTTTGCATGCTGCGGTGACTCACTGTCGGAATTTTCTTCATTCATTCTGGTTTGCACAAGGCCTTTTAAGATGTACCAGACCAAACTAGGTCATTTTGTCAGTGATGACTCATGATTCTGCCTCATGATAGTAATTGTGTCATTACGAGAAACCTCTCGAAGCACATCCCCACCTTATACCTTCACACCGCTGACATCAGCTGCTTATTCGCAGAGGTTTCTAAAGTGGCTGCTTTCATGTCAGAAGCAGAGATACTGAAGCGAACCTCGGCACGCATCATTCACAGACAACAACATGTGTCTTTATAAACTGTGTCATCTGACATCTGTGCTGGATAATCCACCTCACAGACGGACAAAATATGCCCAGCTAAATAAATATATTTACATTTACACTGAGAGAAATATACAAGAGGGATGATCGCTGGCAGCTTCAGCTTTATCTGCGTTGTCAAACCTGCACACATGTTTAATATATTGACCTTTGACAGACTTAACTGTGATATCATCAGCCAGTTTGGTTTATCAAGGGACCCCATACTCATGTTTTAAGACTTTTGGACCACCAGTTGAGCAGCAGTGTTGGAGGTAACTCATTACAAAATAACACGATACAGCACTAAGATTGCTTTTTAGTTGCAATGAGTAACATAATGTGTTAGTTTTGCAATTCAAGCCGCCAGTTATTTAGTGACATTTTCAAAGCAGCAGTCCATTACTGTTAAGTCTTCTGCTGTAGTTCCCTGTTCCTCTTGGTGCCACAGAGAACAAAAAAAGAAAATCCCTGACTTATTCACACTGCGGCTGTTTTGTTTCCTGATTTCTTGACCATAGCTGCGTGTAAGTGGAAGCATGTGCAGATCAGCAACGAGATAGTGGCGAGGACAGCCTTTCCATCCTGGAAGTATTTGCATTATTTTGAATTTGTGGGTGAAAGGGACGAGAACATCAGAGTGAAACTGCAAACTGTGCCTGGGTGACAGGTGTCTGTCAGCTGCGAGGAGCTCTACTTCAGATTTGAGGAAGCGCCTGCAAGCCAAGCACAGCTCCTCAACACTCAGACACCCTCAGGTTCACGTGCACTTCTTTCGTTGCAGTTGAATTGCGAAAATAATTACATTTTCTATGAATGTGTTAGACTCTATGAATTGAGTCCCGGTACCCTTTTAATTTATGTTTACTAGCAATCAAAAATCATCTTTCATAAAGCGCTGTAGAGGGAACATTGTGTCTCTTATTCCTGTTATTAGCCTGCAGAGTTACAGATTATGGGCCGCAGACGAGGCTGTGCACTAGTCAGAGTAAACACATTCAAGGCAGAAATGTGAAATGCAAAAATACTCTTATGAGTTACTTTTCTCTGCAGATAGTTACTTTTTTTAATGGCAGTAATCTTGTAATGTAACAAGTTACTCTTAAAAGTAAAATCAACTAACACTGTTAACCAGCAATGACAAATGTTTTGACGTAGATAAGAAGGCTTCATAAACACAGGCTCCTCCAAATGTCAAATGACCTATCAAATATAAAAAAAACACTCCACACTCTGTAGAGCATTTTGAATAAATTGATAGAGGGTTGATGGCAGAACTCCAACAGTAACAACCCTTGAGCCTAATCTGTCCACCAATTGCAGCCCTTTTCCCTTTTACCTGTTTTTCTTATGGTGTGCGATGACTTTCTGACAGCTGTAACCACAACCTCTCCTGTTATCGAGACTAGTCTGATTTTTATTAATAAAGCATAGTTAGCTGTGTTTCTTGGGACTCACATGAAGGAGAGAAACAGGCTGTGTCTGCTCGCGCCATGTTGACACCTGGAGGCTGAAGTGAGTGTTATCTGTGATTGATTGTTTGAAGGCGCGGCAGCGGCGCGAGGTAATTCACAGCAGCAAATCTTCTACTTGAGACAGGCTTCAGTTTTACTAACAACCTGATAACCTCCTATTTAATCGGTGAGTACAGTCAGTCATGTGAAACAGTCAGGCTTTGACACTGAAGTATTTGTGGGATTTGTGCTCTGTGGGGGCTCAGCGTCTGTCTGGGCACGAGGGTCAGAGCTTGTGTGGGCAACGCTCGAGAGAGGTTAGAGAGATCTAGTTCCAGCAGGATTTTTTTGTCTGTTTGTTTTTTGGTTTGAGGAAGAAATCCAGACATACTGTATTTTACTTTTGACAGCTGGGTACTCACAGTTCAACAGACCTGACCCACTTTATGATCCAAATATTTTCATTACACGTAATTCTTGCAGATATAAAATTTAACGTGGCAGGATTTTAGCAAAACCTACCACTGAAAGGAAGTGCAGTAACAACCAATAGCAACCCTTCAAAGTCTCTTTGAGCTAATTCATATCAACACATTTCAAATATTCCCCCTCCCTGCTGCTTTACATGCATAACTTACCAATTTGTCATCTACTGCAGGGGACTTTAAACAGGGCGGGACAAGAGCACTCCCAAATTGCATCAAATTAAAATTCACCCTCATCACAGCTAATTCACAGGATCCCAAAGTGTTAAAAGTGTTAATGAGGAAGTTCTCAGCTTTTATCTGATATCATCACGTCAGCTAAAAAAACGATAGAGTACAATTAGAGTTTCATTAAAACAGATAATAAGTCAAGCAGAATTAAACCAAATTCAAGCCTGAAAAGAGCCTGAAGATTGTTGACGTTACAGTGTGGCTACGTTCAAGCCTTGTGTTTGCACAAGATTCAGTCTCCCCACCTTTTCCAGCACTGAACAATGAGAATGGAGAAATGTTCTTGTCATCAGCTTCCTGAAAAGCTCCTTGCTCTCTATCCTCTTATTTCCCTTCATGACTCACACCCCAATTCACGATTCACCGCACCCACAAGGCTCTCTACAGTACGGTCTGACAGCTTCATTTCTATGACTTACATAATTATTAAAATGATTCACAGGTACTCAACAATTGAATTTACTAATTTAATGAAATCTTATTTAAGGGTCATTTAATGATTTTTAAACACACCGAGTACGTGGTGTCTGCTACACACCTTGTAGAATTTGCTGTTTCTCTTTGATCTGGTTCTCAGCTTCCTCTGGAGGTGAACAGGGACTCTTTGGACCGTCCAGGGTCTAGTGCACCAAGCAGACGAATATGGCAGCGTCCTTCCACATTCCTCACCTCCAACAGTGCTATCAAATCAGCTTCCAATTATGAAGCAGGAGCTGCTGTTGACACACAGGCAGATGCACACACACAAGTGTTTTATTGTGTGCAGAGAGACAGAAATAACTGCAGCCACAGATTATATTTTGCCCCTGATCCTGAGTGATGCCTGTCCTTTAAAGGAATAGTCCAGCATTTTGGGAAATTGCTTTCTTGAGAGATTGCAATGAGAAGGTTGAGACCACTCCCATGCCTGTACAGTAAATACAAAACAGCAAACCTGGCTCTGTTAAAAGGCAACGAAATCCACCTGCCGACAACTTTAGAGCTCCTTCAATAACACATACATTTGTTTAAGTCATCACCTTTTGACAAAGCCCTGTTTCCAGTCTTCAT
>NC_092058.1:18743074-18757536 GCF_039877785.1 Chaetodon trifascialis | reverse complement strand
TTTTTTTCATTTTTTCATTTCACTTTTCTATACTTTGTCACCGTCATTAAATGTGCAGCCCAGTTTGTGCCAAAGAGAAGGATTAGCACTTCAATATGCTTCTACATATTCAATATTAATGAGGTCAGAAGAAAGGCAAAAAGTATTTAAAGCAAAACGAAAAGCAAAATCAAAAAACAGCATTTGGGTAGGGGGATCTCAGGCAATGAGGAAGTAAAGCCAATCTCAATAACCACAAGGTTTTTTCGGTTCATTGAACGTGTTGAAGACATTATCAGTCCACAGATTAAATAAAAAAACTGCACAAGAGAAACAGATTGAACTTCAGCTCATCAGGCTGAATAAGCAGATCCATGCGGACGCATGCAGCAGCAGCAGATCCACAGTGTGTTGTGTTGTTTTGAGTGAGTCAATATACTGTTTGGAGAACAGCCCACCTCTTCAGCCACAGACACGGAGGGGAAGAAGGGTGAGGAGGAGGATGACAGAGTGAGTGAACTGGGGAGAGACGGAGAGAGATGTTAGCTTGGCTTGCAGTGAATTTATTTTGTGACTCACAGGGTCTGCCTGGACCTCAGTGCTCTCCATGCTGCTGGGACTAGCAGCCCTCCACACCCACCCAATCACACACACACACACACACACACACACACACACACACACACACACACACACGTATATTGGTTTATTGGTGCACAGGCAAGCAGATGCATAAGGTTATGTTCGAATCTTTCTCCAGACGCACAAACAGGTTTGCAAAGGTACAATACACACACTCATGCACACACCTACTGCTTAGTCTGTCCAGATGAGCATTAAGAAATATATTCTGACTCAGGTTTATGCCAAACACTACTGTGCCACGCCAAGAATAACCTTCTTTGTGTGTTGCTCTGTACCCTGGCTCACCTTGTACAAGTATATAGTACAAAATTTCTGCTTAGTATTCAGGATGGGTGCACGCCAGTGAGTGTGTATCTGTGTGTGTGTGTGTGTGTGTGTGTGTGTGTGTGTGTGTGTGTGTGTGTGTGTGTGTGTGTGTGTGTGCATATGTGTGTGAAATAGGCTTAAGATGGGGTCTCTCCCAAAACCAAATGTCACAGGGATTTAAGCGTCAAGAGTGACTTTCCTCCCAGCTCCCAACAGAGAAGTTCACTAAAAGCAGCACAAGATTAAACAAAGTTTCAACTTTCCAAAATCATTCAGCCAGTTTCCATTTTTTCTCCCTGTGGCAACACATCCACGATGCAGCGCAGAAGTTTAAAGATAAGCTGTAGGGCATGCGCCAAACCTGCGAGGAGGAGAGAGACACAGGTAAAGAAGAAGGAAACAATGGAAAAGGTGAGGGAATAAAAAGTACAGCTAGGTCACAAAACTAGTTTCTACCACATACAGCATCTAGCCTTTAACTTCACAAGACTTCAGCCACCTGCATTCACATTATTCACGCCATCACACACACTGCAGGACGTTCACTCAGTGCTGCTGTCAGTTCTGCACTCTCTGGCCCACCCTGTTGGTCGCACCGTGTCAGTGGAGCACAGCGATGTTTGTTGCTGGCTTGGTGTTTGTGAGATGCTGCTTGTGTTGTCCGGTTTGTTTACTCCTCCTGGTGGTCATTCTCTGTATCACAACACGCTCTGACCTCCCCGAAGGCCTGCAGGGGTGACTCAGGCTGGACATGAAACTGAGAGAAAAGTTACCATGTGAGCAGCAGTTTGCCACCTAATGAGGTTTACATGAGAGGTCGGATTGACTTAAGACCACATGCATGAACTGGGAACTAAAAGAAGTGTCTGGATAAAGAACTTAATATAGGAAAACCTTAGTATAGGAAAGCCTGTCCTTTGGGACAGTGGTTATCATTTTTGGAATGAATCTCATCATGCAGAGTTCTTACAAGAAAACAGGAATTTTGAGTACATCATAAACAATTAGATTACTGACATTTAGGTGTAATGTAATATAAAGGTTAAATGCAAGGCTAGCACGAGGTAAACCTGATATTAACACGGACATCTGGTGCAGCAAAGTGATACTGAGTCTTATCATAATAGTTTTAGCTGTACAGTATGATTTAAGAGGATGCTCAGAGGGAATTTGCTCAAACATTCAACCTTCCTGCTTTGTTAACAGTAGTCGCCTTGATTACTTTTCCTTAATTATAGTAGTTAGAGACTGTAGACTGAGTGGAGCACTTACATGACAAGTAGTCTGGCAGAAGTCACAGTGAAAATTACAGTAGCTGCATTTCATAGCGTATATTTTGTGCAAGTACAGCACTGGCTTTACAGTTTGTGTTTGTGTGTGATATGTCATCTCAACTCGTTAGGGCGCAGGGTGTGGGCACACAAACGTAAAATATAATGCGATTCAAAGAAACTAAAAAATGACAGCAAGGTTGAGCCAACACCTCTGACACAGTCCCAACAGAGCTGAAGCTTGAAGTGGTTGTTCCAGGACTCCTGCACTGAACTGCATTATGCTGTGCAGGTGTTACCGTGTAATTATAATGTAATGCAAATGTTTTAGAATTAGCTTCACTTACAGGCTGGGATGTAGCTAAACATAAAATCTCAAGATAACTGAAGAAGGCCAGGCTAAAAGGAAAATATTTAACTGGAGAAACTAGTTTCAAGGGTATCTTTTCACAGAAAAACAGTAGCTCCAAACATTTTAGCCTAACGACCCCTTAAAATGGAGCAGTGTGTTTGCAGCACCTCGTTATGGGTTTCTTTTGCAGACTGATATGTTTCAAAAGCTGCAGGAGGTCTCAGGAGGTAAAATTAAGCAGTAATCCACAAGAGAAAAGCAAAGACTAGAGTGGAGTCAGAAAAATAAAGCTAATTTTGTGTTGCAGAAATACTTTTTTTTCCACCTTCCTATCCTGTTAATCATCTTGTGACCCCATTGGAGGTCCCACAAGTTGGGTACCACTGATATATACCTCAGAAGATGAAAAAAGGACACGGCGTAAGGACAGTGTAATAAGTATTTTATTGCATTTTATAATGCCATTGTCAATAATTAGTACAGATTACATGCAACTAGACCTACTGTACAGTTTTTTTATTGTCTGCATGGACAGACACAAGAAGATTCAGGTTACAAATACACAGATATATGTGTGTGTTTTTATACAGCATGAAGGAAAGGGCAGTGACTGGCATTACATGGCTACCCGGGGTGGAGGGTCAGAGGGCTGGGCTCCACTGTCTGTCTAAAGCCACCACCCAGTCCCTGTCCCCGCCTCTTCCTCGGGTCACACTTTCAAATAACAAGAAACAGAACAAAAACCAAAGGATAAAGAGAGGTAAACAGGTAAACTGAAACTAAGAAACAATTCAGAGAGTCACTGCTGAAAATGTACACACATTCCTAAGGTTTAACCAGAGGAGAGCTGAAGTGGTAGTTCCATCGGATTCTGGCTGTCTACTTAATAATACCATCAGGCAAAGCTCCACTTTGAGAGTCCCTTCCCCCTCACATGACACCTCAGAACTGTCCAATCACACATCAGGATTTGGGGCCCCCTGTGTCCTTTGAGTCAGTTATCAGCCAATCGGATGCAGGCTGGTCCTTCAACACCATTACGTGGATGTACGTGAGATAACAGCTATCGATAAAGGTGATCGGTAAAGTCGATGGAGAGTTTTGGAAGTAGCTTGGTTTTTGTTTGGTTAAGGTTGTGGCATTGGTTTGGTTACAGTTTGGTTACAGTTCAGGAGTTTGGACTAAGCAAATGGTTGCTTGCAATGCCTTTGGTAGTCAGAGGATGGGCTGCATCTCTGAGAGCCATTCCACATTTTGGTATTGAGACTACACAAGAGGAGGAGTATCAAAAATGCAGAGTCAAGTCTTTGATCTGCCTCTGTGGGACTGGGAGGTGAGGTTTGTTACTGGCCACCACCAGCCAGGTGTGTGGCTCAGTGACACCCCCATGGTTACCTGCAGATGACTGACAGCTCTGCGGGTCGGAGTTCGGCACAGGAATGACAGGGGTCAGGGGTCAGAGGGAGGGGTCAGAGGGAGCTTGGGACACATATTGGCACCTGAGAGGACCAACAGCAATACCTTTCTAGAGCTCCGCATTTTTTTTAAAGCAAGAGAGGGGCTACATATTCTTACATTTTTTCCTCTTTCTCTTTTTCTTTTCGGAGGTTTTGGTCCTGTCTTTGAGAAAAAGTCCTTCTGAGGTATCAATACATAATGAAGAAACTTTTTAGTTTGTTTTCCATTTGTTTTTTTTTTCTTTCCTTAAAAATGCATAAATGCAGTACAGAGACAAAAAAGTATCAAAATAGACCTAGCTAAGATAAATATACAAACAGGTGTTACCTAAACCACTGATCTAACTTTTATTCTTTTAATTTTTTTTAGAGATAATACACTTAAAAAATCAGCGTCCCAGACGTTTTATGAAGAACTGAAAAAATGGAAAAAAAAACAAACAAAACAGAACTAATAAACCAAGATACCTGCAGCACTTAATATGATAAATACATATACTTGAGCATTAGCAGTACAGTATAGGAATCAGAGCTGAAAGCTTTACAATAGCTAAACAGGTGCAGAAAAAAAAGAAAAAGAAAGAAGAGAAAATCAAAGGACAAAATGGGAAAGAATGCCCTGGAGAGATAAGTCAAGCATCAATATACAAGAATACATCATGTTATGCCAAGCTGGAGAAAGAACAGAAGTGTTACATGGCGACCTGTGAACAATCTACATCTTTATAAAACAGCTTTGTTTACAGGTGTACCTTAAAGCACAAGTCAGAGATCATCTTTGTACTGTATGCAGCAGTTCCTCTTGGTTTGGATATTACTAGTAGTAGTGATGAGTTTCTTTAAGTGTGTGTTAGTCCTCTCAGCGTCTCTGTGAGTGTTTTGTTGAAGCGGGTGCTGCTGTGTTGTGGGTCTTTGGATATCTGACTGGTCAGAGCCTCCGTTGCACTAACCCATAGCCCTGCTTCTAGGCTTCTGGTATACCCCTGTGTGTGTGTGTGTGTGTGCGCGCGTGCGTGTGTTTGCACTGATATATTCTGCCCATCGTTACACCTGACAGCCAGCTCCCTGCAGCACCACACAGCCGTTAACGACCAGTTTCTCATTGGCTGAGATCATGAATATGCACACATGCAGTCAGCTGAGAGGCTGTTCTCGTAGCTCGGTGCGAACCGGGTGCAGGGATATGGTCAGTTTTACACAGCTGACAGAAAACTTCTCGCATGTGGTGAGCACTTCACAACACACTTTGAGACGTAGAGAGTGCTTTAGATGTGGTTTAAGGAGAGGTAGTCATTTTTAATTCCATGGAAAGTGAAACGTCTCTATGTTTTTGGGCTCAAGCAGATGCGTTAGGGAGTCCAGATCGCCAAATAGCCTGTTTTTTTTTTTTGTTTTTTTGTTTTTTTTTTGTCAGTCATACAGTAAGTGTAACAACAATTTTGGCATTCATTATTATCATCCAGGAAGAATGGAGAAAAAAAAATATTGAAGAGAGTTCAGTCTCCCGTTGGCTATGTGTTGAACCGTTTTGAAAAGGAGGTAGTGTTATTTTTGGTTTTTATCTCGTTTCAAGATGCCTGTCTGCCACTTTGTACTTAGTTAGAAATCAGTCTCTAATGTGACAGGAAACAGTCCTGTTTGAACACAAAGTCATCAGAAAGGTTCTTTCATTAAATAAGAAAAATCGTCTGAAGTGCAAGAGATAGTTTGAGAAAAAGTATGAAAATATGAACCAAACTTTTAATTACATGATGTCCCTTGGTTGTTTTCCTCTTACATTGGTATATTTTTATTATTTTTGTAGTTCCCTCTTTATTGTAACATATATGTTTTTGGGATAACTCCTCCCTGTCCATAGATTTGACATGCCATGTTACTGCACACTTCCTGCAAATACTACAAACATGTCAAGAGGTTTCGTTTATCTGAAAAACTCCAAATTGCGACAGCACCATGAAAAGTAAAGCCAGGTTGATTCGACAGAGCCAAATATTCTCATTCTGTATTTAACCTCTCTTTTTGTTGGCATCTCAGGTTTTAAAGGTACATATATGTTGTGTTCAAATGCCTCACAAGTGCCTCGTTTTTAGGCCTGCTCATACAGTGGTCGGGCCAGTCCTAGGATCGTGTTTGGAACACGGTTCAGCCTGAGCGTGGGAGAGACAGGGTTTCACCTCTAAGTGCTTTTTTCTTTTCTCTTTCTTTTTGTCTTTCAGAAGAACCATGCAAGGTTTGTTAATACTAGTTTTTGGCCTCAAACCTAATGTGAGTCATTCATTACCGCTTCTCATGAAAAAGCTTTGATGTCTCCAATTCTAGTTTACTTCACACACTTTGGTTTTTTGGAATGGTCAGCACTGTAGGTCATGTATAATTTCAACACAATAGTTAAATGAGTACAATAAGAAGAATTCAAACTCCTGGTTTGTTGTCTTTTGGCCAATTTTTTAAAAAGGGGGAAAAAAAGAAACTCAACAAGGGCAAAATAAACAACAGGGTTTTTGGTTTTCTACGTATTTCTTTGGTTACCTGTAACAAAAATAAAATGGGAATAAGCAGATAATAGATTAAAATAAATGTTAAATTTGGTATGGCACTGTAGAGAAAGTAATGCTTTTATGCTCACAGAAAACAAAGCAAAAAAAAAAAAAGAAATCTCACGTGCTATTCCTTTAACACAAACTCACACAGTGAATTGCAGATAGCTTCTACACAGTAACTATTACAACCATAGAGCTTTGAATCGAAGCTGAGCAGAGTTGCCACATTTGGTGTCCCACAGAAAGAGTTCCCCCTTATTTGTTTATCAATTTGGACACAGTTCCAGGCAGAACCTTTGTGGGATGAGGTATTCTCTGACTGCAGTAATAATATATATTTTTTTAAAGCATTACTGATATTCCTCAACTAAATACACAACCAAAAACAAGTGAATGAGAGAGAATTAAAAAAAAGAAGATTCAGCTGTTAAATAATCTGTCTGGATCATGGCAACCTTAAGTGCTATTTCCAAATTTCTTGCCTGCTACAAATGGGGCGGAAAGGGGGAGGGGCAGGAGTGGGGGTCAGGTATCACAAGTTGGGACAATACTGCGCTTTTTTTTTTTGTTTGTTTCGTTTTTTTGCCAATACTCATTTGGAATGGTGTGAACAGCCAGAGTAAATCAAACAAATTACAATACAATAACAAAAACAGCATCCTTAGAAAATGTACGTCGAAACAGAACACCACTGTGGAAATATTGATCCTCAAAAATAAACAATGATAATAACATCAAATAAAAAAGAAATGACAAAAGCTACCACACATTTTTTTCTCGTTATATTCCATAATCATCAACAGTGTTCTTTTTTAGTCACAATATTTCTGTAGACGCTTCCTCCCTCGTTTCTCTCTGCTTCACCTCTTTTCTTCTCGTTGTCAAAGTGTTCCAAGCTCGTCCCTCTGTCCAACAGACGGAGCAGAGGAGAAGGACAGCACCACATGGTCCTATTCCTGCAGTCTTTCCGGGGGGTGGGGGTGGGATGGGAAGGGATGGAGGTGGGGTAGGAAAATGTCTTCTTTTTTTTTTTATCTCACTTAGAAGCAAAGAGTTAAAAGATGTCCGTCACTAAGCGTCTCGCTGGGGGGCAGAAGTTTGGACAGGGACCAGGGCCGCGCCGCCTCCGTCGGGTCAGCCTCGCCGGGGGGCTCACACAGGAGCCTGCTCGGCAGAAGTGTTGGAGCACTGTTGGAGGTAATCTTTGAAAGCGCTCTTCCTTCCTTCCTTCCTTCCCACCTCGAAGCCCAACAGTTTCATTTCAATCAAATCAAGGAAAATGAAAGAGCGAGTGATTGACTCAAAGAGGGGGAAGGAGGAGAGGTATACCGCACAGCCCCTGGTGACTACTCCAAATCTATATACACATGATCCTGTGTCTGTGTGTGTCTTCCTCTTTCCCGCACGCACACACCTGTGTGTCTTCTCAACTGACGCAGAGATAAAAACGGCTAACCGGGCGGCCCGAGACAACAGTGAGAAGGGTGTATGCAGAGCAGTGAGGCGAGGAGGAGAGTGTGTGTCCCAACCTCTAGGGGTCTCTACACAGAGGCTGATTTGACCAGGGAGGATGATGACACATGGTTTGACAAGTGAATGAGTGTGCGTGTGTGCATGTGTGTGTGTGTGTGTGTGTGTGTGTGTGTGTTTGAGCGTGTGTGTGTGTGCCTGTGTGTGAGTGTGTATGCATTGAGTGGTGTTACACCTCTGAGCCAAGTGTTGGAAAAGAAACACATGGAGGTAAAGCAGTGCTCCACAGTCTTGTTTTTGCGTCTGAAAGTAACGGAGGTCATCTAACCCTGTTTGGAGTTTCTCAATGTTGTCCTTGGTTGCTTGCATTTTCTTAAAAACAACAACAAAAAAACAAACATTCTCTTTTTTTCTCTCTTTTCTCTTAAGTGTACTGTAGCTATCTTTTCGTCTTCACACTGACGAGGGATTGATCTCGCTGTGTCTCGTCCCTCTGATCTCCGTCTCGGGTCTGTCCTACTCCAGCTCCTCGGTGGGAAGATCCTCCTCGAGGTCGCGCTCGTCGCTCGGCAATGGCAGGCTGTGTGTGACGCCAGCCAGGAGGGATACTGGCCGACTGTCCTCCTCCACCTCAGTGGGCTCCTCCTTCACATGCACCGGGTGGCTGGAGGAGAGAGCGAGCAGCGGTTAGCGGGGCGAGAGAATGGACCAATAGCAGAGCGTTGGTTCACCAAAAAACATCACAATGAAAACAAAGCAAAGCACAAAAAAGATTTAAAACCATTTTATCATCTGTTATAGTTCCCATTAATGAGTGTACTTGTCTGAGGATTTTCTGTACAAATGTGTTTCTGGAAAGAAGCATTCTTGAATTTTTGTAACATGTTTTGCAAAAAATAATGCATCTCAAGTACAGCCAGCAGTTTATTTAGTCAGTGACAGAAAATTAGTTTGCAACTGTTTCATGTTTCCATCTTCACAAATCTGAAGTTTTGTTGCTTTTCTAATCAAATCGTTTTAATCTTTTTGAGGTTTGAACTGTTGATTGGACAAAACAGGCATTGTGAAGCTGTCATTCTGGGTAGTTGTGACAGCATTTCTCAATATATTCAGAATTTTTACAAACCAAACAATCAATGAATAAGTGAAGAAAATAATCAGCAGATTAATCCATAATGAAATAATCATTAGCTGCAGTCCTATAGAAAATAAGGGACGTTTATCTGCATTGAGTACGTTCACTTCTAATACTTTAAATCCATTTGACTATAATTAACATTCATTTACTTAAGTAACATTTTCAATGCAGGCTGTGCACTTGTGAGTATTTTTACACTGTGGTATTAGTACTTTTACTTCAGTAAAGCATCAGAATATTTCCTCCACCGCTGATAGATTAAAGCAGAACTTACACTCACCACGTCTTAGATTGTCCAGATTTTCTCACACTTAAACTGATTTCTCTCATCAGCTGCCGTCTATAAAGACAGCTCTATTAATATCAGTATCGCCATTATGACTCCATTGTGAAGATGGTAGAAAACACTGAGCTGCTCATAAAAATGTCATTATTAGCCTAATGCACTGGCCAGTGCGAACACAGTTAATGTAAAGATGCTCAGTGAAGGAGAATAATGTTTAAGCAGTCACGTGTTGTCTGCTTCTATCTTCACGCCTGTGCATGTGTGCATGTACGTCCATGTGTACCTGTACTGTTGAGGGCTGAGTGTGGGGCTGCAGCTCCCGTTGCTGTTGACCTGCTCCACAGTGGAGCTGACATCATCGTGGCCCACATGCAGCATGTTGAGGCTAGCCGCAGACGGAGGGGTCAGCAGGGAAGGGCTGTTCAGCAGGGACAGGCTGCTCTCTGCCAGAGCCGCCTATACACACACACGCACACACACACAGAGGTGTCACTTTAAATAGGAACTGGGTTACATTCAAGTTTTCTTTTTCTTAAAATATGATGTATAAAATTGAAAAAAATAAATTGCAATGGCAAATGTGGTATGTGACACCATACAATGCTGTGTGGAAATGATCCGTGCACCACAATTAGTACATCGCTTTAAAATTATATATAATTGACACGTAACAAGATGTAAAACACAGTATAATAAACATGAGAGCTCTTCCATATGGAGCACTTTTGAATCCACTAACTTGCTAGTGAACTTGACAAGCCACTAGGGGGCACTTATATACAGTACTTTCCCCATCATGGTTTGTACTTGTACATTAAAGTCCCTGTCAGGAGCGTGTGTGAGAGTTCACGAGAGTCTCAACAGGATTGTTAAGCGAGCCGCAGCCTCGACTTAAACACACGCAGGTAAACACTGTGAAACATCAGTGTCTACAGAGGAGAAAACAACGAAATCAACGGGGGCAGCTTCTGTCACTTCTCCAAACGCTCACATCCAGCTGTTTGTAGATGAGACAGGTTGGACACTAGTGAGTGAGAGACTCACCCCACCTCCCCTCTCACACACGGGAAAAAAAAAAAAGACAAAAGGAGGGGAATTCTCATCGGCTCAGCGATGGATTTTCTGGGACAGGCGATAATTTTATGCGGTAACCTTAATTGACAACTACTTGACGCTATAAATCATCTCAGTAGCAAAATTGCATGTGTGTGTGGGATCGGTGTGTATGTCTGCGTAGGAGTAGAGAGATGGGTCGAGTGTGTGTGTGTGCAGAGGTGGGGATGGTGCATGTGTGAGAAAGTGAGGTGGGAGGTGAGAGTGTGTGTTGGTGTGGGAGGAGGAGGGAGGAGGTGGTGTGAACGTCGTTAGGGAATCTGCTAATTATAAGAGGGAATTGATATTAGTGCCCTTGATTGCAATTGGCTGCTCTGTGTGTGTGTGAGCATGTGAATGTGTGTGTGTGTGTGGGAGAGAGAGAGAGAGAGAGAGAGAGAGAGTGAGAGAGAGAGAGAGAGAGAGAGAGAGAGAGAGAGAGAGAGAGGTGGGAGGAAGAGAGGGCATTCCTTACCTGGTAGCTGGCATTTAGGGATCCAAAGCCCAGGCCTGAAATCATGTTTTTCACCAGGGTGGGACTTCTGCACAAGCACACATACACACACACACACACACACATGCATGCACACACATACAAAGAGAGAGGGAGAGTGGGGTGAGAATCACAGATTGAGCGCATGTGTGGAAAGATGTCATCTCAGCCAAAGCACTTTGACAAATCTCACAAATACGTTTGTTACAAGCAGAAACACACAGACTGTAAACAGATGCTAAAACACACACATATGAAAGCGTCTAATATCTGGCGTGCAGGTGTGTGTGTGCCTGTGGATGCGTGTGTGTGCAATTATCCCTGGTTTCTCTGGCGGTTGGAGAGAACATCTGTTTACATACGCTAACAAGGTTTTTTCCTCTCCTGCATCTCACACAGCTGCTTACTAATGGTGTCGACAAACAGGGGAAAACACACACACACATAAAGTACAGTACGTACACGATAAGCCGGCAGCCTTTTTTTTTTAAAAAAAAAACTTGATTGCTGTGTTGGCCTCTTGGTAATAATAGAGAGTCCATTTAGGCAATCATTGTGCCAGGACCCATAAGCTCACACTCACATCAACCTCAACTGTGCACCAAGAAAACAAATGTGTGTGATATGGTGAGTATGTGTGTGTGTGCGTGTGCTTACCCGGTCATCTTTGGTGGTCTCCTCTTTTGGTATTCAACTTCATCCACAGTCCACACGGCCCCCTTCACGTTCTCAACACGAACAAAACACTTGTGCAGACTCAGGTTGTGGCGCACAGCATTCTGGGAAAAGGGAGAGAGAGGAAAGAGGGAGAGCTTTAACACGACTGGAGATCAAATCAATAAGCATGGGGTATTTATTTTAATTTATCATTTAATATGCAATTTGATTCAATTTTTACATTTAATTTTACAGTGATTTTCAGCCTGGATTTTCTATACACTCACTAATATTCCCCAATGTCTCCGGTAAATTTCTGAAAAATTCCCTGGCTTAAACCATCTGAGCTACACATCCTAAATTTAATGATACTCCATGACTTCCCCTAACGGGAAACGTGTCCTTAAAGATTAACTCAACACCAGCGGAAATT
Source organism: Chaetodon trifascialis (assembly GCF_039877785.1). Classification (NCBI taxonomy): domain Eukaryota; kingdom Metazoa; phylum Chordata; class Actinopteri; order Chaetodontiformes; family Chaetodontidae; genus Chaetodon; species Chaetodon trifascialis. The sequence goes on along the minus strand of NC_092058.1, from coordinate 18,745,417 downwards.
GTTATCTTTGTTGCTTTACTTGAAGTTCTTCCATAGTTGGAGGTAAGAACTCTCTCTCAGAGTGTCTTCAGTACAAACAATGCTTCCCAGCTCAGCGTTTAGTCACCTTTTAAGCACCTGACCTAAGGATAAGGGTCCTATTTTTACCCATGGCTTAGGCCGAAAGTAGCTCCATGTACAGTGCTAATACAAGATAGAGGCTCTCTGGAATTTTATCTCAGGATTTTTCTTATCAGTCATCATCAGCACACACACACACGGATAGACACACACATCCAAAGGCACCGCAAGCAGGCAGGCACACGGCTATCTTCGTCTCACCCCCCCAGGGACAGGCCTCCCTTTTCATCTGCTATTTGTAGTTTGTTCATGCCCAATTTCATTACCAATTTTAATTCGTCTATAATTAAATCCTGCATATTCTCTCTGACACGCTGTTCTAAGCCGAGAGGGAGGGACAGGCCAGGCATGCATCACTCCTCGCCGTAATTACACACGCAGATACACACACACGCACGCACGCACGCACGCACGCACGCACACACACACACACACACACACACACACACACACAAATACACACGTAATTACACAAGCCATAATCAGCGGAGGAACCCTTTCTCCCCCGCATCCCCTCAACCCCCGAGCCGTGATGCTAAGTTTTGTAAATGAGTCTGACCCCAATCTGCGCCCGCCACCCTGACAGTGCAAACACACACACACACACACACACACACACACACACACACACACACACACACACACACACACACACACACACACACACGCCAGACACCAGTGCTATTGCAGTGCTATTTGCATTCGTCTCCGTGATGAAAGCCTAATTCTCCCAGTTAAAACATTAGCAGTCATTTACAGTGGGTCACAGCACATGTGCCACTCATCTCCACTCCCTCAGGCTGGGGAGGGGGTGAGGGGGACAACTGGAGGCAGAATTTTAGGAAGAAAGACAGAATTGTGTTTCGCAAATAAAGAAAAAGAAACCAAGAGACTACATTTATTTAAGGTTCACAGGTGATACTGTGGATGTCTTTATACTGGAAATATTTGAATATTGAGTTTCTGCTGTCGATGCATTCTGTGATAAGCTTCTCCCATATGATCCTAAACAGGAGCACAAGTGAGCAGGTAAGATGATAAAATGAAGGAATGAATAAACAAGCATGTCATTTGTGGAGACCTGCAACGGTGGTGAAGTATTCAGATCTTTTACTTAAATAAAAGCAGCAATACTGCACTGTGAAAATACTACAAAAACAGAACAAGCCCTGCACTGAAAATATTACTTAAGTAAACCCATTTTTGCAGCTAAAAGTACTAAAGGTATGTAAAGTAAAAGTACTCAATGCAGAAAAAAGGCCCATGTGATTGTTACACTATTATATATTTTATTACAATATTGGACAATTATTACTGATGCATTCATGTGTAAGCACACTTTAGAGGTGATGGAGTACAATACAGTAACTGAGTAAACTTAGTTACATTCCACCAAAGGAAGTCAAAGTGAAGCATCTGATCTATGGGCTGCATTTTTTATTCTTATTCTATGTTATTTTATTCTAATTTTCTTTGCATGTGAATTATATAAAAGTGAATCATACCAGGTGCATCTGCAGACTGCTTCTCTGGTGAGCTCAACACAAAATAAAACCTTTTAGGCTTCCAACCCATCACGGAGCATCTTGACAACAACACTCTTTTCCTCTCCTCTCTCGATCATCCCTTTCTTGCTCTCTCTCTCTCATCTCCTCCTCATTCTCCTTCCTTTCTTTCCTATGATCAATGACTTCCACTCCCTGACACCGCTGCTGTCCTCATGAAATATAACGGCTTATTAAAGGACATACATCTCTACGGCCCTATTTGACTCACCGGGCTGCTATATAAATACATAAGGCCTTGCCGAGCTATATTTAAAGGTCTGCGAGGCCAACGGCGCAGGAAGCAGACACCAGACATTAATAGTTAAAATTCATAAAAGTCAGATGAGGAGGTGAAGATATTCCTAGCTGCCCCGTCTCTTAACCTTCTCCGCACCCCCCTCCATCCCTCCATCATCATCCCACTCCCCCCACCCCCTCCTTGGTTTAGGGCTATTAGACGAAGGCTGAGGTCTCTCCTCACCCCTCCTCCCCCTTGTCTCTTTCACTCCTTTGCTCATTCTCTCACTTTCCCTCTCTCTGGAGGAACTGACACTCAAATTAGCATGAGGTTTCTGTAGAAATGGGTCAGCACCTACAATGGTGGGATCAGGCCAGGTGTGTGTGTATGTGTGTGTGTGTGTGTGTGTGTGTGTGTGAGAGAGAGAGAGAAAGAGAG
>NC_092058.1:18635574-18738074 GCF_039877785.1 Chaetodon trifascialis | reverse complement strand
GTGACACCAGCTGCCTCTCTGTCACTTTGTGTTCTCTGGTGGTGGCTTCAGGGGCTCAGCTAAACGCTGTTTACCACCACCACCAAACACAATGCTAACCCCAATGCTGGAAAGCCCACACACACACACATACGCAGTGATGTGAACAAGGCATTCAGAAGTGTCTTTGGAAACTATGTCAAGATGCGTGTGAAGAGGCAGGCTTTGTGTTCCCACTTTTTTGGGAACTTTCCTTATGTACTGTTTGAGAACAGCATTTCACTTCTTGCTCAGTGTTGGTATTTTGCTTTTGCTGGAGCACTGAGATGTTTCAAGAGCATTGCGTGCATGAACCACTTTAAGAACAAGAGAGGCAGCCTGGTCCTCCGCTTTCTAGCTCATCTAGTCTCTCTCTCTCCCTCTCTTTCCTCTTCTCTCCCTCCCTCCTCCCCTCTCAGCACTCGCTCTCTCTTGCTGGTGACCAGAGCAGCTTTATAATTGGAGCAGCGATGGCAGCTTCCCTGCCGACTGCTCCTTTTAAATTACAAGCTCCACTGCTCTCCATAAACTCTGCCCTGCCTCAGACAAGCTACTGCCATTGACTGGCTGAAAAAGTCTTCACGACTTTTGTTTGTGAGCAGATGAAAATTAAGTGTGTGTATGCGTGCGTACATGTGACTCACCTGTATCTCCAGCTGCTGAACCACCTGCATCTGGACTCGGCACTGAGCAGTGCTGCGGTCATCTAGGGCGTGCTCATTGTTCAAGTGCCTGGAGGTGAGGTGAGGGAAAATGCAAGAGGATCCGCGTTCAATCACATTTTTGGGTAAATAAGTTAATAAAAAGCATCAAGATCAAAACACTGCTAGTCTCAATTCAATCAGTCAACAGAAACATCATTAAACCAATTCAGACGTCCTGAATGATGAAGTAACAAAACTCAGCTCTTTGGCTTTTATTTAAACTGAGTTATGAACTGTTTCAGCGCTATGAAAATAAATCACAATCTTGGAAGTTTATTTTGTCTAGTGAAGGACGCAGCAGCTGTGTTTTGTGTGTGTATACTTCATTGGTGCTCAGTGAGCCATGGTCCAAGACAACCACCTGGACATGAGCTCATGTGTTATCACTCAAAACCTTATCTAAAGACTTTCTGTTAGCTAAACTCTGCGTATTAACACTGGTGTGCATGAGTGTGTGTGTGCGTGCATGTGCATGTGTGTGTGTGTGCATGTTTGAATGGTGGCGCTGTTTGTTTCCTCCGATGTGGGAGGACCCGGGACCTTCTGATCTTTCCCAGCCCACCCCTCCCTAGTCTCCCTTCCTCCATCCCTTTCTCTCTGCTCTGTCATCGCCAAGGTTATTCACAGGCTGCCGCTGCCTGCCCGGTGTGTGTGTGTGTGTGTCTGTGCTCAAGCATGTCACAGTGTGAGTGTGAGTGTGTGTGCCGGTAAATCACAGTGAGTTTTGTGTTATCCTGTGGTGTTAACTGGTAATATGAGTAATCTTCATTAAGCCACTTTCCTGACTTGTTTATTGTGAAAAAGTATGTTACAAAGGGAGATTTGTGTGTGTGCGCGCGCGTGCGTGCGTGCATGTGTGTGTGTGTGTGTCTTTAAGAAGGGAGAAAGTTAGGCAATATCAGGAGAAGAAATGAAACAAAAACAATGATGTCATGGCATGGCTAATCCAGGCAGATAGACGGCTCAACACAAGTGCACGATAATAATAACAAAAACATGATCTCACCCCTCTCTCTCTCTTTCACTCTCTGTTAAGCTCTCTCTCCTTCTTCCTCACTCGCACTTCTGTCCACTCTCTTCTTCCCACTCATCTTCCCCCGCAACTCCCCAAATGCCTATGATTCACACTCATTCCAACCAAATCTGCCCCCAAAACCCTCCCTTCTCTCTATAGCCGGGCCATAAACAGTAGCAGGGTTTTTTTTCGATGTGTCCCGACAATGAGGCTCTGTTTACTCCTCTGAGTGCTGGCAGACAAGGCTTTAACCCACATTACACCCAGCTCCACCGACCACAGCCAGAGTATTATACCAGAGGACTGGAGGAGGGAGGGGAGGTGGGCACAGAGAGGAGAAGAGAAGAAAGGCTTGAAATAGTGGAGTGTCTCCCTCCTCTGTTCTTCTGCTCTACCCTTTTCCCTCCTGGGGCGATGACTAAGGCTGGCTGGAAGGGAGCGCACTGTCGGACTGACGGCGTTATCTGTCACTGCCTCTCTTTTTTTTCATCTCTCTCTCTCTTACACACACACACTCTTTCACTCTAGCTCTCTTTCTCCTTCCATCTGCCCTGGGGCTACGTGAAATGAGACACCAAACAACAGCTTTCCTCTCCAAACTTTCCCAGCCTGCCTGCACGCTTTGATCTGACTGTCCGATGCCATCACAATCACCACGCACACTTCTCTGATTATGTGTATGTGTGTGTACGGGTACGTATTTCATCACCCGGGCTTATTAATATCTCCGTTGTTCAAATAGCTAAGAGTTCCACATAGATAATGAGAGTGTGAGTTTGTTTAGGGCTTCATTAGAGGCTTGTGAAGCCTTCATTAGCGGCCATAGTGCCATGGGGAAGTCCACTGTCCTGTGTGTGTGTGTGTGTGTGTGTGTGTGTGTGTGTGTGTGTGTGTGTGTGTGTGTGTGTGTGTGTGTGTGTGTGTGTGAGACAGAGGAGGACGAGGTAGCAGAATGTCAAGGCCAGCTACTGCATCAGCATACCCCGGTGACTCCAAACTGGCAAATAACATGACGGATGCAGACTTGGAATGAGAAATTGTTTGATGTCTTTGTGCGGAAAGAAAAAGCTGTGCATGTGGATGAGCTGATTAAGAATCGTTTTCTATCCAAGCAAAGAAACAATCTGTCTGACCCTTCAGAGAAAAGGCACGCAAAACACAAACATATGCAGACAAAAAAAAAGCCTAAACAAATGAATCCACTTATATCTTTAGATCACTTTAAAGCAACAAATGAATGGATACAAGCGCGCAGACGCAGCCAATAAAAGGCGAGCGTGGAACGATAGCAAGGAAGATGATACTGTTGTAGCAGGAGCCCAAAGAATTCCTCGAAAAAAGAATACTTGCTCACATGTTGAGTGTACGTGCCTACCTGTGTGTTTGTGCATTTGGGCGTATGCATGCGTGTGCCCCGGAGCAAATGTGATGTAACACATTGCAACAGATGAATTAGTGAGATGTGAAAAACGACAGCCACGTGCATGACTGAAACTCTCATATTTAACACAAGCTGTAGCTTCATTTTGCTCTGCTTCCTCTTTTGTCCCTACTGCTGATCTGAATCAGAGACAGGGCCTTTTTAAGTAAGTTTTAATATGGTCTTAAACCCGGTTGGTGGTCAGTGAGAGTGAAGCGTGTGAATGCAAATTTCAGAGGTTTGCAAATTACCGCCTGAAATTGAAAACAATGCTGCTGGCACTGATCTTTAGAGAATTTGGGCAAAGGTCTATGAGATTGGTAACTATAGACGCACTCAAGAGCTCTTAAAGGATGTGTAAATGGAAAACTGACATTTTAAAAGGAGCGCTGGTCAAAACAGAACCTCTGTCACTGCTGTCTTTTTCCAAGCTGCAGTATTAAATATGCAGTATGCAGGTATGTGCTGTCATGGGCTTTCATACTTTAAGTCCAAGTACATCACTTTCATCCCTGCACTAATGTCTGTTTTACAATGTGTGGCATATTATTTTCATCTGTAACCCCAAGCTACGTCTCATGTGTCATATGTTGGGTGGTTGTTAACTTACTTGATGAACTGTCCCATGTCCTCACACAGTGCTTCACAGCCAGGCCACTTACACTCTCCATGGCCGTAGAGAGGATGGGAGCCGGCATGCTCCTCATGACTGTAGGGAGAGACACGCACAGAAAGAGATGACAGTAAGACAGTAAAACAGATACGCAGCAAATAAAAGCAGTTACTTTCTCAGCGTAAGAAGCACAACGTTAATAAGCCACACTCTTACACACATGCAAAACTAACTGTAGCAGCAGAAGCATCACTACAGCCAGCTGAGTCTGGTTAGCAGTCATTAGTTTGTACAGTTCATGAAGCCAAGTGCAAAGAGTGGAGGATAGAGCAGAGTGGGGTCAGTTACAGAAGCCAGGCAAATAAGGGAACCAGTCCAGCAACCTCAGAGGCAAATTCTTTAAGTCCATGACCTGCCTTTCTGTCCTTGGCGTATGTGCTATGCATGTGTGTGTTAGTGTTGGTGTGTGTTCTTACGTTTCAGGAGTTGACACAGAGTCGGCACAGGACCAACCAGCCATGACTGATTGGCGGCGGCTGCCGTCATGTGCTGGTTGTTCTTTTGTGGTGAGCTTGTGCACGTGTGTGTTTTTGTGTGTGTATCTGTGCATATTTATGAGCCTGTGTGTTTGTTGTATGTGTGTGCGGCGATGAAAGACGGGGCCAGGTTTGGTTTGGACCCAGGGTGAAATAACTGTGTCCATGTGTGTGTGTGTGTGCGTGCATGTCTGTGTTTGTGTGTATGTGCACGTGTGTGTGTGTGTGGCAGGTCCAGTAGCAGATGTGGTTCAGACCTGGACCTTCGCCGGCGACTGCTGTCTCCACATATATTTACATGACTGTGTATGTGTGTATTTGTGTGTGTGTGTGTGCGCGCGTGTGTGTGTGTGTGTGTGTGTGTGTGTGTGTGTGTGTGTGTGTGTGTGTGTGTGTAAGTGCGTGTGTGCATGTGTGTGTGGACTGGGATGGGGATTCTCCCAAATCAACATCAGAAGGTTGTCTAACAAAAACCATTTGTCTCGCAGATGGAAACATGTCTCTCCTTCTCCCTTCGCTTTTTCGCCTCTTCCTGATCATATGTGCTGGCTGAGGTTGGAGCTTGTGTGTGTGTGTGTGTGTGTGTGTGTGTGTGTGTGTGTGTGTGTGTGTGTGTGTGTGTGTGTTGGCTGTGGTTGAGTCAACTCAGAAGCAGCTCAGACAGCAGACATGACAAACTGCTGGCAACCACATTCTCCTCCACATCAGCCATGCATTAGCTTAGCAGGCTAACACACTAATGCTACCCCCTTTGTACTCCTGCTAAAGCAAACCCTGCAGCACACTGTGGCTGGAGTATGACCGTGTGTGACATATATGATCAACGAACAGAAGCTCTTTTGATACTTGTACACCTGCCTTGACCCCCTCCAAAAGGAGGTCAGAGGTCAACAATGCCTATGGAGCAAGCAGTGAATCAGTGCTACAAGAAACCGCAGACCACCCTCCAATAGTGTGTCCTTCTGTCTCAGCCTCGTCCACTCATGTGTGCGTATGTTTGTGTGTGTGTGCACTACTCACTGGCTGCTGGGGGGTTGGCTGCCTTTGGAGTAAAGGGGGACATGGTCATCTCCGCTGTCTGCCTTGGTGAAGGAGGATATCCACTCAAACAGTCTGGCTCTTAAAGACGGAGACAAGCCCATGAGCAGCCAACACAGCCATGGGGCAGCACAGCCCTCACATGCTGCAGGACAAGTACTACTAGAAAATGCATCTCTGATATGTCAACACGGTCAGGAGGAATTTATCCCTTAAGCGAATTTAGATGTACAAATAAATGACTCCAACAAATTTCCATTTTCTACCAGGCGGCCTGCCTCCACCATCCTCTCCTCTCCTCTATACTATACTGGCATGTGGTTGACAGCATACTGGCAGAACATACTGAACCCAACACACCTCCTATCAAATGAGCAGAAAGACACTGACACCCTGGTGACGTGTGATATGCTGCATGTGCGTGTTTTGTAAAGGTGTTTATATGCGTAGGTGTGGAAGAACAGCTAAAAGTTAAAAGCCCAAAAATGACATCACAAGAGTGTGTGAGTTAGACGGGTTACGGGTCACACAGAGGACAGACACAGCATCACAATGTGCATGCTGTGCATCACTGTACCTGTCTCTCTTTGGGGTGTGGCTCTGTCCGTTGGCCAGGCTGTGCAGTGGGATGTGAGCGCTGGCAGCTTTGGGGAAAGCTGAGGTAGAATTGGAGCTGTTGGTGCTCAAGTCCAGGCCCTCTGCCTGTTTCAGGGCCTCCTCACTGCTTGGCACCCCCGACACCTCCTTCCACAGCTGTTGAAGGTCTGACGGACACATCGCTGCAGAGAAGGAATGCACTTAACTTAGTACCTAACTCGTTTGATCAGTTTCACATGTTTGGCGCAAAGGAGATTATAGGATATTTAAGTTAAGATTATTAAAACAAAATTAGGAAGAAATGTGGTTAATAATAAGTAAGATGAGACATTATCTACAATACTGCCCACACACAGATACACTATGAATAAACTGATGTCACAGAGGGCCACAACTGACTATGCACATAAAACACACATGCATCTATTACAGTCCTCTGGGAGCAGTTCAGAGAGGAAAATAGGACAAACTAAAACAGACAGGAGGTTAACTTCTGCATGTTTTTGCAATTTTTCCAGATATCTACAATAGTTCAACTATTTCCTAATCTCTTTTGGCAATTGCTCTGGTCTACCAGCACCACTGCTCCTGTCAGTACCACTATTTCTCTGGACAGGGTGGGTGCACACTTTGAGTTCTTTTGAGTCGCAGCTTTGTTATTTCTGCTCCAATTTCAGAGTGCGAGAGACGCCTAAAATGCCACAGCCCACTCCAATGGATCTTACCATGCGCGTAAGCACACACGCATGCATGCAGCCACACATACACACACACACACACACACGTGCACATACACACACACACACATACACAGACCTCGCAGCAATCCAAATATTATGTCTGCTTTGTCTGCATTCTTCTGCGGTCCCGCCAAAACAAAAGTTCTCACTCTGGAGGAATGAGGCGGTGTGAGCATGGATTTCTGTGTGTGTGTGTGTGTGTGTGTGTGTGTGTGTGTGTATTATCCAAGAAACCCGACCAATCTTTGGACACACCCAGAAAGGGAAAGTGTAAAGTTGTTAAGAGATTGTCTACATAAACTGCTTCCTCTTTTGACTAATCAGACCAGCTCACACCACATCCATTCAATTAAGAATACAAAAAAATGTAACTTTAAAGGAAAAAAAGGTATTCTGGTGTAAGTCAGTTTGTTAACATTAATAATACTAACATAACATACGGTATTTGTAACGAAAAAAAATTGATTTTGCGAGCATTCGGGTGAAAATTTGGTCTCACAGCATCCTCCAGCAACAGACACAAAGTATTTGAGAGGATGAGAGCACTCCTGCTGTTAAACGTACACACATCTGGCTGCTAGGCTCATATTAGTTCACACTGATGCTGGTAGACAAATGTGACATTACTTTAGAAGGTGCTGCCTAACACAAGGAAGTCATCTAATGGACCTTTTTTTTGTACGAGTGAAACAAGTCCTTACACTCTGTCAGTGCTTGATCAGCCTGTGTTTAGAAACAATCAGCGGATTCTTATTGAAATTAGTTTTGTTCTCTCTGTTTTGCCTCCATCTTACTGCAGTCAGAGAGGTAAACAAATACCATAGCAGGACCCCTCATGTCACCCCACCCCTCGACCAACTACCCACCGGACACAACGGCCCTTTGAGGCGGGGCAACAGGGTGTGCAGTTGTGTGTGTAGGTGTGAGTGTTTATGCATGTGTGTTTGTGTGTTTGTGTGGCATGGCTGGCCAGAGGAATGCTCTGGCTCACGCCTGGCTGAGCCGTCACAATGGACCGGCTCTTTCACACTGCAGGGAAATTCCACTCTGATACGGAGGGGGAGAGAGAGAGAGAGAGAGAGAGAGAGAGAGAGAGAGAGAGAGAGAGAGAGAGAGAGAGAGAGAGAGAGAGAGAGAGAAGGAGATGCCAAAGCCAAATGTTTGAAACTGTCTGAAAAATTACACTCTCCTAGTCAAAACTGTGGCCTCTGTCTTTTCTATTCAATTTGCATCTTCTCGTTTTTTGTTGTTTTTTTCACTCTCTATAAACTGTTAATTCCACACACACGCACACACACACACACACACACACACACACACACACACACACACACACACACACACACACACACACACACACACACACACACACACACACACACACACACACACACACACACCTGCCCCCTAACACATAAACACACATGCCCAAGTCACTCTACAGTGTCTGTGCACTATTTAGAAATGAAATTGATTTGAGTTTATTTTGGTTTTTGTCAGATTCCGATCACAGAGCGAGAGTACGACAGCTTGTGTGTGTGACTGCATGTGAAAGAGAGAGAACCGCCAGACGGAGGGAAGGAAACTGGCCTGTTTGGTCGACTCAGTCAGCGCTTTAGCAATGTTACGGCCACTTTAGAGCCCCTAAAGCATTCTCTGTGTGTGAGACAGTGTGTATGCGTGTGTACTGGCAAAAGTAGACAAAGACAAACACACAACAGTCAACTTTTATTGTTCTAAAACTGTGCTGACAAAATGAAGAGACTGTGGCAGAAGTTACATATCGGAACAAAAAAAGAAAATCCAGTGGGCACAGCAATAGCAAAATGATGATGCTCTTGTGTCTGGCTATTCTCAAGCACACATACACACATACACACACATACACACATACACACCCACACACACACACACACACACACACACACACACACACACACACACACACACACACACACACACACACCTCTTAGCAGGGGGTTTAGTGGCATATTTTACTTATTATCCAAATGAGTACCTTCCACAAACCCACCAATCAGGTTTCCTTTTATCTTTTATAGGCTGATTAACTTAACAGGCTTCACATGCGGCACTGGGCACAGGCCTGCGTGTGTGTGCTCGGTTTAGACCATGTGTGCATGCATGTTTGTCAGGATGCGTCTGTGCTGTTAGGGCTGCACATGTGAATGTGAGCGTGTGTGCATGCGCGTACCTTGCTGCAGAGACTGCATGGTGGCGGTGGGCTGCAGTGGGACCAGGCCTTGTCTCTGGAGGTTGAGGATGTGCTGCTGCTGAAGCTGCTGCATCTGGATCAGCTGCTGCTGGAAGGCCAACTGCTTACTGCCTAACTGCTGTTAGCCAGAAAGACAGAGACAGGGGGTCGAAAAAGTTAGCAAGTGAAGTAAAACTTCCACATTATCTACATCCAATTCTTCACAAGTTTATTTTTTTACTCATCTTATTTTTTTAATTGCAGTAATAAACTCTTCATTCATTCTGGTACAAAAAATGTCAAACCCTGAACCAGGAGAGGCCTGCAGAAACCAGCTTGCATGTAGAAAAAACACTTTGATCTGCTCCAACATAAACACTGAAAGGGCTCAAATTCTGCAGAAGTGTCACATTTTTCAATTGTAGTTTTGAACTTTGTTACTTGGCCCTGATAGTTTTTTTTTATTTTTCATTTTCTTCAACATCTAAGAAGAAGCCTTCTTTATCTGCTCTGCTTTTATGATTTCAGTTGACCTCACTGCATCATTCAACAAATTCAAGTAAAAAGTGAGTTAAACATCTTATGAAAAAGTAAAAAAGATGATATAAAGGTCATCTATCTGCTGCTGAAAAACCAAGTGAGAACTATGAGGCCCGAGAGCAGAAAATTAGTTCCATATTAAATGGAAGAAAAGCTCGAAGCTGAGCTGTGAGGACCCTGAGGATGAAGAGCAGGAGGGAAGGGAATGAGGGAGGTTGAAGGGAGAGTGGGAGAGCCTACATGGCGCGTGGCGATAATGTCGGTGTGTGTTACGGTGATAAATGTCCCCTTTCCTGCTCTCCCAGTCTGGGGCAGACCTGGCCTGTGCTGCGCTGTTTGAAGTCCCCCCTGACCAACCCCCGAGAGAAATGGACTTTATCTCTCACAGATAACTAGAGGAGAAGAAAAATAAATAAATACAACTTGAGGAACTGCTCATTGTGTGTCCATGTGTATGTGTGTGTGAGGGAGAGAGTGGCAGCAAGGAACTCTTTGAACAGAGAGGATCTCACAGGAAGGGCAGAAAGGTCACTTCCTTTCAGACTTGGTGCCTGGGGAGAAAAAGTGTGATGGCAGTGTGTTTGTGTGTGGGAGGGGGCTTTTCGGGAGGTGCAAGGGGGCGTAGAGGAGTAAGTACAAAACCTATTCTTCATTAAAGAAAAACAGAGTAAGATTAAAAAAAAGGGGAAAACACCTTTTTTCATACAACAGTTCAATGGAATTCGGTTTCAAAACTTGAAACTGAGAGTATTATTAATATTTGCTGGAAATCTCGGGCCTGTTTCACAAACAGTGTTTCACATACACGTGTCGCAACCACAGCGTGCGTTTTGAATCGTGAAATGTGCCAAAAGTAACGAGAGAGGAAATGACATTGTGTTCCAAGTTACAGTTTGCGTGTTGCAAATTTGGTGAAACAGGCCCCTGATCAGGACTTAGTAGTGTTAATAGATAAGGATTCTAAAGAATGAAGAATAAATCTACAGTACAAGAGACAAAAAGTGGTGATGATTCAACGGCCACACAGAAATCTTTGCTCGGGGTGGCCAGACTTCAGATCTACACCTTTGGTCACTGCAAACATATGTCAATAGAGCTTCCTGGTAGTTCGAGTAGGATCCAGCAGTCGCAGGTCAAACTATCTAGGAGCCAATCAACCACGTGTACAGTCCATGAAGCAGACCTGATGCTGTCTAATCCTGCACACTGCTCCCACCATCAGTCTCCTCCTGCACTTTGCTTACAATCTAGTTTGTTGGTTGTGTTTGTTACTGTGTTGAAACATTCATCTCTTTGGCTTTGTCATGGACAAAACCTGTCATGTTTACATAGTTCAGTTCTTGTGAAGTGAATTGCCCAATTCTCATTTGATGCAATACATGTTTTATCATGATCAGAGTGAACAGTTTCCCGTTTTTCTCTCTTTCTCCTGCCCCTCCTTTTCTACTTGTCCATCTATTTTATTTCTTTCACCCCCCCCCCAGCCTCTCATTCCCTCCTGAGATATGGCTACGGTTCTTTAAAACAATGTGTGTGTGTGTGTGTGTGTGTGTGTGTGTGTGTGTGTGTGTGTGTGTGTGTGTGTGTGTGCCTGTGTTCTGTTTACATTAGCTGTGGCTGAGTGGCCAAAGCTAGCGCAGTAACAGGCTGTCAATGTGATTTATGAGCACATCACACACTGTCTGAGCCTGCCAGTCACACAGACACAGAGACACACACACACACACACACACACACACACACACACACACACACACACACACACACACACACGTAGAGGGACACTAAGAGCAGACACACACGCACGGGCACACACGCACACACACTGTAGATGGACACTGGCAGACGCACACATCTCTTATGATGGTCAGAGTCACTTCATTAAGCTGACTCCTGACCAGTCCCAAATGTACCGGCGACACACACAAACCCTGACTCGACATACACATACATACTCTTTCTTTCAACGCATCACTTCCACGCAGACGAGAACGTGAGGAGGAATTGCAGAAAAGAGGGAGAAGGGCAAAAAGTCACAGCCACTCGAGCACAGACTGTTTTATCCTCCCTCCTTCCTCCTCTGTCTCCTCTGACTCTTCCTGTTCTGTTGTTTTCTGGGTGTGTTAAAGGCCAGCTTGAGTCTAAAAATGGTGAAAATCCTCTCCCACACCAGCTGATTGCTGGTTATCTTGGCTTGTCGGACAGGCTTACAAACAGTGCCAGGCTTACATAAATGAAACACACCCCCTGCCTCAATGTCTGACAGGACCAGATATTAGACTCAACTAAAAAGGTGTTTTTGGTGTTGACTGATGGCTCGCAGCAACTGTAAAACACTGACTGCTAGAAATGGCCTTAGTCATATCAGCTACTGTATATGCAGCTCTGTAGGAAGGCATATTCCCCCAAGTGTATGTGTTTGTGCAGTGAACCATCACACATCAAGCCTCTCCCTCTCTGCATGTATGTGTAGCTGTGTGACCAGTGTTTGCACTTGTCTAGTTGTTACAGGACAACAAACGTGAAAACTGGGACAGCAGCAGGGAGAAGGGAGAAAGGGAAAGCGATTCAGACACCCTCTCAACATGCGAGTCAACCACAACTGGTTTGCTTTGGTCACGGTCGAGTTGGCTGACCGCTGTCGGCGAGGAGTTTGGGCAGAGGGGAGGGGTCTGCCCACTGGGAGAGGGGGACGAGGGAGAGGAGGAGGAAGAAGGGGAGAAATCTAGGATGTGTCTTCTCATGCGTTTATCAGAAAAGTCTCATGAGGCCCTTTTCCCTTTTCTGTCTCCTGCTTGGTCCTCTGTGTGCTCGGTAATTTTGGTGAATGAGCATTCATGTAGCAAAAATGTCTCTATCATACGCATGCAGTACCCACATGCACAAACAGGCATACACACACACACACACACACCCTCTCGTACACACAGGTTATGACAGTAATCTTGTCAGATCGATTGCGAACCTCTTTGTTGTGCCACGATGTGATCCTAGTTGATCCTCTGTTATCCTACTGTACCACAGCTGTGGTTAAACCTGGTACAGTGTGCGTGTTCATGCATATTTGTGTGTGTGCGGGAGAGAAAGCGAGAGCAAGGGAGGCTCCTTGTGCTGGCGGGGTTAATTGACAATTAAAAGAGTGGCAGACCCCTCCTACAGAGAGATTTCACCTCCGGCTTAGAGCTGAAGGCATGCAAATGAATACTTTGGCAGGGGAGCGTATGGCTTAGCACAGCACGCCTTTGCTGCCTCAACATGGC
This sequence comes from Chaetodon trifascialis, assembly GCF_039877785.1. Classification (NCBI taxonomy): domain Eukaryota; kingdom Metazoa; phylum Chordata; class Actinopteri; order Chaetodontiformes; family Chaetodontidae; genus Chaetodon; species Chaetodon trifascialis. The sequence goes on along the minus strand of NC_092058.1, from coordinate 18,725,381 downwards.
ATGCTGGTGGAAAAAAAATGAAAATCCATATTCACTAATCTTTGTTTTGGGAGGAGTTTGTGCACACAACAATAAACTAGAGGAAAAAGGAGGACGAGCGCCAACATATGTATCATACATCCTATACATTAGATCCTCAGCATGATTTTTTCCTTCTGCTGGCTCCCATGTCAACCGCTTTTACTGCATTTAAGGGTACTTGTGTACCTCAGAGTGTACTTGAGCCGAGTGAGTGTGTACTTGGTGAAGTTCACCTCTTTTGCCGCTTGCTTCCCAGCCTGCTGCTGCTGCTGCTGTTGCTGCTGCTGCTGCTGCTGAGTCAGAAGCTGGAGATGCAACTGCTCCTGCTGCTTCTTGTAGTACTCCTGTAACTAGAGACAGGCGCAGAAAGAGAGTTGAGGGGATGAGGAGGAGGGGGAGAGGGAGGAAGAAATATGAGGCGAGTGAGTCACAACACACTTTGTATCAACCTCAACAATACCACAGTCTTCCAACAGTGAAACGCCCCGCCATAGTCTGACACCATAACTTGAATGGGAGTCTTAAGGAATGCAGCCGCTTTCTATTCCACTGCTGTCAGTGAAGGCCGCAGTTTATTGTTGTGGCGGTGTGTGGTTTATTGACAAACCACATACAACAAGCGAACACAGACCTGAGAAAGACTGCTGAAGAATATTATGGAGCTATTATGGTGTGTCAAGTGATTGTGTCAGTCAAAGCTACTGTATAACGCCGAACCTGCTTGGATTATTCACACTGAGTTCAAGCACTGCACAGAAGGATGTGACTGTGGCACAATGTAGTCAGGCAGAACTACACCTGCACACATGCACCGTATCACGCCATTGTGAAGGAGAAGCTGACATGTTTGAAAAATAAGGGGGAAAAAAATCTATGCACATGCTCTTTACACACACACACACACGCAGGCACACATGTGCACACACACGCACACACAGTCTGCAAGACTGAACAGGACCATTCTAAGCCTACAGGGAAGAAATACACATGGAGATATTCCTGTGAAATACTTTAAGCCAGCTCTTACTGTATTTACTGTACTGCTGTCATAAAACACCTGCTGGGACTGTGTGTGTGTGTGTGTGTGTGTGTGTGTGTGCGTGTGTATGTAAAGGCAGTCCATCCATCGCCATAACGGCCTCACAGACTTTGAGGAAAGTGACAGAATTTGTCTGCACTCTTTCGTGTTCTTCAAGTTCACTAGCATTTTCTTTTCTGCTGTAATTATGCAGATATCATCTGGAATGAACTGGACTGCAATGCTAAATGCAATAATTTTAGACTACCGGATTTAGCATTGCAGTCTAATTTATGGAAACACACACATTAAGTCATGATTCGCTCACACACACACGCACACGCTCAGTCTCCTCTGACTGGCCATGGCTCGTCTGTTTGTTTGAGTTACTAATCACTAATTTACTCAGGAAGCTCCATTAAGATTATAATCTTGCTGAGAGGAGAGCAAGGCGGACAGGAAAATTCACACTGACCACAGTGTGTGTTTGTGTGTCTGTGTGTGTGTGGGGGGTTATCCTCTGGAGAACAGCTTGTACATGTGTCCGTCTGCAGTTTGTCTTTGTTTCATGGTGCGTCAAATGTTCAAAGAGGCTTTTCAGCAGAGAATGACTTCACAACGCAGCAGTTGTTTCAGTCTCTCATCCGTCTGACCCTGCAGTGAGCAGACTACACACCACTGCCTCTTCACCACACGTCCTGCGTAATGTAATGGTCCGGCTCTTTTTGCGTAAAGCTGTTTTCCATTTCCAGTTTCAATCTTGCTCCAGCTATTACTTAAATTTTGCATAATTTACTGTTCTTTTGTAATATGACATTCCATCTTGTCCTCAATTTATTTTAAATGCAGGACTCATTCCTTGTTGCTGCTCTTTCTTTTCTTTTCCATCTGTCTTTCCTCTCTTTTATCGCTCCTTAGGCGGAGTTAATCTCTCTTTTCCGCGTCACTAGCCCTGATCACCTCCTCATCACACAGACAAATGCATATGCAAGCGCACACACACACACACACAGGCAAGCAGGCAGGCAGGCAGGCACGCACGCACGCACACACACACACTAGGCTGGAGAGTGGTGAGTTGCGGGAATAATTAAGTGATAATTAAGGTCTTTTTAATGATTTGATTCAGTGGCTCTGTGCATTAAGAGTATGTGTAAGTGAGGCACTCACCTCTCCAGCCTATTACCATGACCTTGACTTTAGTGAATGCACCAGGAAAGAAAGACAGCGCAGCTGTAGCATAAGTAAAGGTTAGAGCAAACTTAAAGGTTAAAGCACACATACACACACACATGCAAATCCACAAACGAGTGCCCGTACAAACACACAACTGCTGCAGCAGTGAGCCAGAAACTTCACTTACACACCCTTACACAATGCTGTATTGCCATGGGGATATGAAATTTAATGCTTCAGTGAGTGATATGTTGGTTGATTGTTCTGCATGTGTGTGTGTGTAAAAATGCCTGATTTGCAGATATACATTAAGAGCAAGTCCATACTGTGGTTAATTAAGTGGGAGAGCAATGTTAAACTCAGTGGTTTTAATAGCAGAAGTATAATGTATGTGTGTGTATGTGTGTGTGTGTGTGTGTGTGTGTGTGTGTGTGTGTGTGTGTGTGTGTGTGTGTGTGTGTGTGTGTGTGTGTGTGTGTATGTGTGTGTGAGTGAGTGAATGAGTGCATGAGTGTGCATGATCAAACCCCCCCTCTTTTTTTTCCTCGTTAGAGAAAAAAAGAGCTGGTGAAGAGGTTCTTAACCATCTGCACGTCTGCTTCCAGAAAGCCAGCACATTTCACATTTCCATTATGATACATGCTGTCAGATCTTCCCCCTGCAATTCATACTCGCCTAAAGCTACAGCTCCTTATTAAATCTACGGTCTGCTCTGGCCTTGCCTGCCTGTGTATGTATGTGTTTTGTCGACATCCCTATGCTGCAATTACTCTACTGTATCTCCACTCCGTTAATAATCCTCTTCACAGCCTTTACGAGGTTGCCTGTGTGTTACACGTGTGTAGGTAGGAGGTCACAGGTTAGTGCGTTCAAGTATTTGACATATCTGTTGCGGATGAAGACTGTTTTTTTTGTTTGTGTTGACATGGCAACCCCTCACCTGCCGGGCATCAACACACACACCTGAATCACTATGATTCACTGGCTGATGCTAAAAGGCCTACAAGTGTGTGTGTGTGTGTGTGTGTGTGTGTGTGTGTGTGTGTGTCAGTGTATTTGCACGTGTGTGCATGCAGGCGGGAGCATGCACATTCTCCTAGCAACAATGCTAAAGAGGTGGTACTTGAAATGACAATGTGTGTATAAGTGGATATGTGGACGAGTTTATCTTCAAAGATCTCCGAGCAGTGAATAAGATACAATCACGCCCAGTGTGTGTCAGCACCTACTAAAACAGACACATCCAAACATGCCGGCCTGGGACTGGGTCCAATCAGAGTGTGTGTGTGTGTGTGTGTGTGTGTGTGTGTGTGTGTGTGTGTGTGTGTGTGTGCGTGTGGGGGGCAGTGCGTCTGTGTGTGTTTTACCTGCTGTAGCATTAGAGCCTGCTGTTGCTGCAGCAGGGCCTGGAGCTGAGGGGGAGACAGGATCTGTTGCATCTGTTGAGGAGTGATCATCTGTGGGCTCATCATAGCCATGGACACAGGCACCTACAGACAGCACAGGGACACACACACACACACACACACACGTCTGATAATTCACATTTAAATACTCGCTTGCAAAAGTAGGACAGCTCAATCAATGGGTTAAGCTTTGTGTGAAAAGGCCCAGTCAGCTCGCTGTGCATGACTGTGCCTGCAAACTGAACGCTCAGCTCAAAACAAACAATCTGAATGGAGGCTGTACAGTATGCTGGTATGGACAGGTAAAGTTAGAGACGTGTGCTGTCTCTTATTCTCTGTTGTCAGTCACTGCTATGAAAAGCTGGCAACATCAGACAAAGATAAATAGACAGACGCACCACGGCGCACACATATTGTTGACACTTTTCCACACAAGGCTGGCATTGTTTTAAAAAAAAAAAAAAAAAAGCAATTTCTGTGACAACAGGCAGATGAAAGGACAGATATGCAATCTCCCTTTAAGATATAAAATCTTATCTGCTTCCATAAACACATGATTAGGACTGCCTCCGATTCTCTTTCCACACAGTCAAGCCTGGCTAAGAAGAAAGGAACAACAGAGTGGCTATCTGATGAGATGTCTATCTCATCAGATAGAGCTGCAGGCAGGCAAAGAGAGAGAGAGAGACAGAGAGAGAGAGAGAGAGAATGGAGTGATTTTTGCAGTTTTGTGTTGTGCAGCACTCTTAATGCACATGCACTGTACACAGAGATGGACAGAGATGCTAATCGGACTACAAACAACCCAAAACTGGAGTCAAACTAACCACATAGATCAGAAACCAAGACACACAAATGCAGAATATGTGGAAAACCACACAAAAATCCTGCTGACGAAGTGCTTTTGTATTTATTAACTGAATTAAGGTTTGAAAAAACGAGAGGGATAAAGAAGCAGAGCAGTGGAGACGCTGAGAGATATTTCGGGGAGAGATTGAGTTGGAGACCGACCCCTCTCCCTTCTGTCACTGCCTGCACATCAATAAACCGCGTATACTGCCTTCTCAGTACAAATAATCCTGTCTGTTAAGAAGTGATGGCTGTTTTACAGAGAAATACAAGGGAGAGTTATCACCTCTGAAATTGGCCATTTATCTATATTCACTCCATGTTGAAATATCAATCTCACCCATGGTCAGACTGTGTGTATGTGTGCATCTGTGTGTGGGCTTGTGTGTGTGGGCACGCATACAAGTGCTGGTGTGTGCGGAGCTCTCATCAGAGCAGTCTATCTACTCACCACCTGAGGGGATGGCAGGTAGGGAGGGTGATGGGAGAGTGAATTGTGTGGTAGAGAGCAAGGGGACGAGCTGTCACTGCTAAATTAAATCTGTAAAGAGCTGATTTGACTTTGTAAACAAGATTGGCCATAAATACAAACCCTCTTTCTCCACCTGGCCCCTGTCTCCCCCTCCCTCCTTCCTTCCTTCCATCACAGTCTGTTTTTATCTCTGCGTGCTTGTGTTGAGGAGGAGAAGGAGAAGGAGAAGAAGAAGGAGTAGGAGGAGGAGGAGGAGAGGGAGAAGAAGAAGAAGAAGAAGAAGAAGAAGAAGAAGAAGAAGAAGAAGGAGGAGAAGGAGGAGGAGGAGGAGGAAGAAGAAGAAGAAGTAGAAGAAGTCAGAGTGGGGTGAGGCAGGGGAAGGGTGGTGTTGTGGCAGTTGGTAAAGGAACAGGCAGAGGGGATGGGGTGGTGGGGTGTAGCGAGCAAGGTGGGGGTGGTGATGGGTGCCGCTTGGCGTCATGCCAGCTTGCCCCCGCCGCCGGGCCTTGTCAGTCTAAGCTGCCAAATGAAAAGCTGTAATTAATTGCTCTTGTGCATCCCATTCTTCCTCCTTGACAACTCATACATTCTATTTTATACACACCGCCATTGACATTTTCAAGTCACAGGCGTAATAATTACTGGAGTTATAGCACCTTTCGGTGTGTTGGCTGATGCTCTGATGCCAGAACCAAATGCGCGTCCATGTGTGCTGATACTATACTGTATATGTGTGTGTGTGTGTGTGTGTGTGTGTGTGTGTGTGTGGGTGGATGTGTGTAAACGTGCATGTATGCATGTTATTAAGGATGAATGTGTGTGTGGCAGGCTGAATGCTGAGTAGTTAAGGTTTGACGCCATTAATTGCCCCTATAATCTAATATCACAAAGCGTGGTGATTATGGGGCATGCGTTGCCACCGCCATACGACACCGCCAGCCTGAGAGCGCCGCCACAAAACAAAAGCCTCGCCATTAGCGATTTGACGGGCCAGGACAAAAGCGCCTCACAATGCGGAATTATATTTTCATTCGGCTTTGTCTCTCCCGGTGAATGATTTCTCCCCTTTCATTGGACTGTGAATAGGGAGAGTCTGAAAAGCCGGGCGATTTGAAGTCAGCCATTTATTAAATGTATTTAATTTTTTTTCCGCTGTCATCCCATTTTTTCGCGTTGCATGTTAATTTAAAAGAGAGAGATGCGTGGTAGATTAGTGGGAGAGAGGTGAAGCTGGGGGTGGGGGGCGTGAGTGGAGGGGCGAGCAGAGAGAGGGGAGAAGGAAGGATACCATCCACACAGTGGAAGAATGGAAACAAGGAGCGAAGGAAGGAAAGAAATAATGGTTGGAAAACAGAGAGAAAGGAGAAATGTGGCTGAGAGCTTGAGGCAGTGTGACCGTGAAGACGCACACAAATACGGGTGAACAATCTCCTACAGTTTGAGAAATGTGAAAGTTGAACCACTAGTAATAGTGAGATTTTAAAGATGTCACTCCCGTCATTAAAATGCTTAATTCAGTCACACGTACACACACAAGCAGACACATATGCACTGCTGAGGGGTCGGCGGCTGACAGAGGTCAACCCCTGTCTTGGGGAGAGCGAGCTGGCGTGAGGGAGGGAGGAGAGGAGAAGCGAGAGACAGCCTTGTCGTTTACAGAGAGCGGAGGAGTAATTAGAGGGGTTGTTTGAAGAGGGAGTTTAACTGATTAACAAAGGAAGAGAGGGAGTGAGGGAGCGCCCTAAAGATGGGAAGGAGAAGCAGGAGAAAGGCATGGAGTCCCAGAGGAGCAGAGAGAGAGAAAGAAGGGGGATGTAACTTGCATTTCAATGAGGCTCCATCCCTCTCTCCTCTCCTCCCTTGATGACTTTTCATTCTAACGAGGAGGAAAGCCCCACTTTCCATTTCAGATGAGTCCTCAGGAAGGGCGGAAGGAGAGCTATCAGATATTAAACCAGCATGCACCGAGGGGGGGAGGCAGGCCTATTGCAGCTCTGTGTTTATACAGAGACAGGCCGCTTAAATGACTGCATCTTCTCTAATTTAGGCGTGAACTTTGGATTTCACACCCTCACCTTCCTTCTAATTGAGGTCCCTGACTACAAAAATGCACCCAAAAACAAAGCAGTCTTAACCATCACTTAATATATGCCTGTGCACACCAAATGATCAGATTTAAAAAATAAATAAAGATGATCTCAATGATGTTTTGTCCACTTCTGTCCCTTTTGAAAAAAAAAAGTCAGTTGACAGTGTCCTCAACACTCCCATGAGCTTCACTAGCAGATACATTTACTGCTGCAGTCATTCACCTCATGCTGGCTCAAAAGTGAGCGGCCAGCACGTTGTGTGTACCTGTGTGTGTGTGTGTGTGTGTGTGTGTGTGTGTGTGTGTGTGTGTGTGTGTGTGTGTGTGTGTGTGTGAAAGCAGTGGCGAGAAGAAAGGAGACTATAATCAGAATCTAAACAGGCTCTCAGTCTAAATGATGCGGGCCCTGCCTCTGGGTCTATGGGGACACGCAGGAGAGAGGGATAATTGAAAAAATGACAGAGGAGAAAGCAGGAGGAAGAGAGAGGGGCTGACACAGACCTCCTCCCCTCCCTCCTCCTCATCCCCCGTCTCCTGGTAGGAGCAAACCCCAGCGCTGTTTATCCTTGTCACTGAGCATTACCACCTCACCCTGGAAGGGACGCCTGCCTTTCTGTCTCTCCTCTGGTCCACACACACACGCACGCACGCACGCACACACACACACACACACACACACACACACACACACACACACACACACACACACACACACACACACACACACACACACACACACACACAAGACATAACTGCACATAAAAACTGGCCTCTGACTTTTAAGCTTCACGCCATGATATATAGCCAGAAAGTTTCTGGCACCCTTTTTTTAGAAAGATTTAAATCCTTCTTGGCTATCAATGCTCACAAAGCTTCTCCTCTTCTGATTGGACTACTGGCAAAAGTGTGACAAATTAGCAGCAGTGGTTAAAAAAAGGAGAAATCTCTGCTTGTTCAGGCACACGGCCACTCCCGCCAATGTACAGGAGCTGCCAGCAGTTGCTGTTTGTGTGTGCTTTAATGGCTCACGGTGAACACTCCCTCTTCTTTTTGTTTTTTGTTTATTCAACAGCTATCATCACTATCGCTCCTTCCCTCTTTCAGTCCCTCCAGGTAAACAGCGTGTCTGTGCTCATCTTGCCATCATGATGGGTGGAAGGAGAGAACAAGAGGCTGGACAGAGAAAAGCACAGGAGTGAAGGAGAAAAGTGTTTGAGTGAAAAACAGATAGAAGGAGCGTCTACTTTGCTGAGAGCGTTGTTTGGAACTCAGGGCCAGGCCTCCACTGGAAGTAAAAGGACCCCATTGTGTGTGGTGAGTACCCCACCTCCAGCTAATCTGCAGCAGGGCCAGGGGCCACATTACTCTGGGGGAACTGATGAGCGAAGCCAGGTGGGTTGGGAATGATACAGGCATCTTACTGCCTCAAACTTTTTGCTGAGTAATGTTTCTGTCTGAGTCTACGAACAACATATGCGTGTGCACTGGTGCCAAAAAAAATCTCAGTGTGCCAAAAGAGCTTTATTGAATCTTTGTGTGTATGTTTCTTTCTATCACTACCTGCCTCCACATCACAGGTATTTTTGTGAAAGCCAGATTGGCAGATTTCTCATAACAAACTGAATTGGAGATAAGGCGAGTACAAAGGGGCTAAGGATGGATGACTGGTTGTGTGGATGCATGCATGTAAGGATGGATGAAAGGACAGAGGTGTGAGGACAGTGGAGGGACGCGAGCCTGCAGAGGAACACACTTGGGATCTCAAACTGGCCCATAGCTGAGCTGGGGCTTGTTCTACGCTCATGCAGGCACACGTATTCACACACATACACTTTGCATGTGGACACACATAACAGTCCGCTCTCCCTGACAGGGGTCTGACAAATGAAAAACAGAAAAAAACTTCAGAGAGGACAGTGAAAGACCAGTAAGTTCAAGTGGAAAATCCTCCTCTTCTCCCCCCCGCCCCCACCCTCCCTTCTCCTCCCCTCATCCACCCCCTCCCTCCATCTAACGCCCCAGTGCTTCAGAATAAAAATGACAACACATTTCCAGAAACACACACGCAGACACACACACACTCTGGGCGTTTCATTGGGAAGTGTGAGAGGCCGTTATCGACCATATTTCATTACTGATTTCACTCATGTTTCAAATCACAAAATAAGAGTTTCACACTTCAGTGGCCAGACCCAAACCTCTCCTCTCCATCCTTCCCCTCTGTCTGTCCACCCCTCTGCCCAGAGCCAAACCCATTCCACTGGCTGCTCAGCCTCCTCCCATACACCCTTCACAAACTGTCAGGACCCTGTACTACCCCCACAACACACACACACACACCAACCTACACACACATGCGCGCACACACGGCCCCAATTCCCTCCACATCAAATAAGAGAAACTGCCAACTAAGCACTTTCATTGAGTGGACAAAAGGAGTGCTTTGGGAAAAACACTTTGAAAGGAAATAAAAGAGAACGAGAGAAGGAACCGCTTCAGTACCGCAGACTCTGGGGGGCTAAACACTCATCTTTCCACATACTTTTGTTGATTAGTTAAAAGACTTTGAACCCTGCTTCAGAATCCTTATGTTCAGTAGTTTTTCCACAAATCTGTAGTGGTTCAAATAAGGCAGCTAGGGAAGGTCAGAAAACAATTCAGCCATACATAGAAAACTGGCAAATTATGGCTGCACTATTGATTCAAAGCATTTTCATTGAAAGAAAATCTCTGTTTTAAGACTGACATGACTCAGTCTCCTCCTCCCGTCTTTCTGCGTGGCTCCTTCTCTTCCTCCATCCCAGTGTGCTGGTGCCAGCCCTCTCCAGAGAGCAGAGAGCCAAGCTAATTAACATATCTCTAATGAGTCTTTTCATTTTTTTCCTAATTAAACGAGCTCCTCAATAATACATGAAAACAGGACACCGCGCTATTCAATTACATACGTATGGGCCACAGCCAAGCACGTGCATTAATCTGTATGTGTGTATGCCAAGTGGCAGTGTGTTAAGTGTGCCAGGCGTGTGTCTGCCAAGTGGGTGTATATGTGTCTGCTTGTGCCCACCCAGTGTATGAATGCGTGCCAAGTGTGTCCCTTGTAAAGAATTTGTGGCAGGTCATGGAGGCATGCTACGTATCACGCTGGGTAATCCGCCAATTGCCACTCCGTCTGCCAACTGTGTGCCCACCAATTCACTCAGTCGCACGCGTGCCACAACCAATTAAGGTAACTGTGGCCAATTATGTCCAATACCTACTACAAACACACACACCAAGTGTGAAATTATCCAAATACTACAGAGGGTAAGGACATCTTTCAAGTGTAATCTCTCACATGGAAGGAATGGCCTTTTTCACTTGGACTTATTCAGGAAAGACTGACTGAGCCTTTTGTGCTCCTTTTCCATGCTGCCCACAGCTAACTCGCACCTGCAGGCTGCTTGGTTCAGCCACGGGTTTATGCACGCCTTGCTTAAGGGCACATTAGCAGTAGTTGCTGAATAAGGACACAGAGTTACTACTACCACCCCAGTTCATTTTGTACTGTTCCATGTCTTGTGTAAGCAAATTTAAAAATCCAGCTCATGTATTAGACATAATACTGAGTGACAGATCGACAAGACCTCAAGCAAAACAACTTATGTTACATGTTCATTCAAAATGGCAATTTTCTCCTGTTTCCAGCCTGTCATTGTAAGTGTTGTCATTATCTCCCAACATTATTTCTATCTGTGCAAAATGTGTTTCTAACGTCAAATTAAAACGCCTCTTTGGTCTTGAATCATCAAACTCCTAAATAATCTCTCACACAATTCTGATTATTGCGCTTTTCACCAACTGTAGCTGCAATTTTTTTTGCACACAATCAATTTTTCCTGCAATTGCCTGTCTTGAGACTTGAGCTATTGTCGAGTTTCTCCTGAATGTGACACTTGACAGTGACACACACACGCACACACACACACACACACACACACACACACACACACACACACACACACACACACACACATACACACACACACACACACACACACACAGAGTGGATTGATACCATCTCACACAGCCAGCCAAACACAGAGACCATCTCTGAACAACCAATCAAAAAGCAGATATAATCTCTGAGTTTCTTTTGCTCTCAGCTCAGATCCTCCCCTCTATTATAAATAAAGAAAAGAAGAGAAATATGATGGGGAAGGGAGGGGAGTTGGGGGTGCATGGCGGGGAGGGGGGGGGGGCTTGTCAGTACAGACCAAGGTTTCTCCAGAGAAGTCAAGACACGAATAGAAGTCTTATAGCTCTCCCTGTCTGCCTCTGTCTTTCTCCCTCAGAGAGAAAGGAAAAATCTAATTATCGAGCTCCTAAAGATCTCATTATTGGCTGAGGCTCATTTGCATGTGTGAGAGCAGCCCAGCAGGAACCAACCTGAGGACGGCCATTTTGTGCCTGATGTGAGCCACTGTGTCACTGTACAGTTGCTTACTGCCACCTTTTGAAATGACCAGATTAAATGTCTGGCTTCACTCACTCCATCGCTCACTCACCCTCACTGCGGCCGACGGATGATTGCTTCAATTACAGCAGCTGAGTGCAGTTGCAGCGAATTAAAAATGATCATAAAGCTAGAAATGACTGTAATTAAGAGTTTTCTACACACCACTTTAGCAGTCAGGTTTGTTGTGAGGTCTAGTAAACAACTTCAGTGCTGCTGCTGCTGCTACAGACAGGTACACAAACAACACTTTGTGCTATGTTTGTGCCTGTGTTTCTGACTGCAAGGATCCAAGTACAAACACACACACACACAAATGTAAATCCAAGGGTGTGTGTGTGTGTGTGTGGGGCCATGTGAGCTGACAGCTCAGACAACAGAGATGTAGCGTGGATGCCCTGGAGAGTACAGAGAGGCTAGCCAGGCCAGGCACCAACAAACAAGACAAACAAGACAGAGATAGAGAGAGTACCAGAGGGGGAGTGTGTGTGTGTGAGTGTGTGTGTGTGTGTGTGTGTGTGTGTGTGTGTGTGTGTGTGTGTGTGTGTGTGTGTGTGTGTGTGTGTGAGTGTGCGTGCCCAAGGCAGAGAGCGAGGGAGGCCAGGGGAAGGTAATACTCCTTTCATATAAGAGATGGGCGTATGAGGCAGGTCAAATGAACATGTATTCAACCCGAGTTTGACCCCGTCCGTGTGAAATGCCGTCGCAGGTTAATCTCTTGTCAGCGTTCACAGAGACTCGACTGGAAGTTCCTAACACCTCGCTGCAAAACAACAGATCTACATCAGACGCAAACTTTCAGTTTCACTTCCCTCTGCATGCTCGCATTCTCTGACTTCCCCACTCACTATCTCTTAAGCCCTTTTAAAGATGAGACAAACTGCTTAAACATCAGTAACATTTAATTCTATCCTCACCGCATGAAGGACACGTCAAAGCAAAGTATTGTCCGATTTGTGTTTGAAAGAGAGAGGGTTTGAGGACGCACACTGCACTGCCAATGTGGATTCAAACCATGTGTATGGGAGGACAAACCAGAGACAAACTGCAGGTCAAAGTCGGGCTGAACCGCTGCAACACGTGTATTAATATCAATTCACACGTGCACCACTTTGTGTGATTTACATTATAAATGCAATTTCAATCTTTAGAATATTTTCCCAATGCAGATATGATATAAAACAGTATTTACTTTATTCTCCCATCCCTTTAAAGCCACCATGTAATTTCTCCAACTGCCAGTTTCTATCCAAAGTAAATAAAGTGATTCTGATTCCAATCAGGTTTTGATTAAAGCGTAATCCGCAAGATCCCCCTTTTTTAAATTTTATTTCATTTTTGACATCTTCTGGTAATAAGACATTAATTCTGTGGCATTTTTTGCACTTCCCAGAGGTCACTTGGCAATTAAACTGTGTGGCCGACACTGCAAAATCTTTTTCTTTGGTCTTTCTATTGATGACGTTTGAGTTCTGTGTGAATTTGTTTTCTTCCTCTGCTCTCTCATGGAGGCCACTGCTGTTCATACTACACACTTTGCTCTTCCTTTATGCCAAACAGACCCTTGTTTCTGCCACTGGAAATAAAAAAGGGCATTTTCTTTGCACCAAAGAGGTTTAAACCCAACTTCATGCATCATTTTCATATAAATATTGTTCAATGTCTATGAATAAACAAGACGTTACTAATAATTCCTTTTTATCTAGATGGCCTGCACAGTATTATCAATCTCCCACAAGCACCTTACTGACACTGCAAATGAAATCCGTCCTTGCCTCTGACTCACATCAGCCTCTCTCTTCCAAGTCTTTCGTCATTTCCTATACTGTGATGGCCCAGCTGTCTGTTTTTCATGTGGCATGTTAATGAGAAGAGCAGCGCGGCAGCCTGACTGCTGATCTAGTATACCCATGGCCCCACTTTACTGATATGAGACATAGCTACAAATCACACTTCTGCATGTATTCTGCACATAATTGTAAAGAAGTGCCAGAAGTAATGTCATGTGTGATATTTATCAACATACATTGATAGTAATTGTGTGTGTGTGCCATCTGTGTGTGTGCGTGTGTGTGTGTGTGTCCTCCTCAAGTGTCTTTCAGTGGGGATCCTGCACTCCAGCTAACCCCGCTCTCTGCTTACTGTGGAATTCAACTCTGAAAACAGCTCGCTACCCCAATCACTACAAAGACCTCATTCACACACACACACACACATACACTAACAATCACACACACATGCACTCACAGAAAGAGGGAGAGAGAGACAGTGAGAGAGAGAAAGAGAGAGAGAAAAGTATGCGCCTATATCACAGTGTGTAGTTGACGTGGCAGGTTGGTGAAGGCAAGCTGCAGCAGCCAGGAGCTTAATATTATACAGATTTTGACAAAGCAACACTTGGGTTGTGCATGTGTGTGTGCATGTGTTTGTATGGGTGTGTGTGCATGTGCTCTGACCTGCACAGGGCTCTGTTTGACCTCGTTGCTGCCAGGGGAGTTGAGTCCAGAGGCCTGCTGGAGGAGGAACTGTCTGGCTGCCTGGAGCGCCTACGAGGGAAAAATAGGGATGATCAGATGTTCATCATACCTACACAGCCTTCCAGTCAGATATTTGTGATTATTAAACAACAACACACTCATAAAAGTCCTGCACCTTTCAAAGTTACAGCTGACTTCAAAATAAAAAAAAAGCATGTGTGTAAGTCCAGTTTCAAACAACACGCCCTAAAACAAATTTTTTGATAAAAGAAAAGCACAGAAATGCTCTCATACTGGCCACTCGCTGTACCTTCTCCCTTTGCCAAGCTGTCAGGTCTGATTTCCTCAACCTGAGACGTCCACCTGGCACACATACAGCACGCTCGAGTATGTATATCTGCGTTTGTGTGTGTCTCTACGTGACTGAATTCATTCCAACTCATTCAAAACCTCCTTCGACTCCAAACTCTGACCGTCTCCTCTTTCCATTCTGCGTTTCTCTACCCTCCCTCCCTCTGTTTCCCTCTCTCTTCCACACCCCTTTCCTCCTCCTCTTCCTCCCCCTCTCTTTCCCGAGGATGGTGCAAAGTGGGTTTTCCACATCCTCTGAGGCAGAAGTGTGTCAGCATATCTTCATGTGTGTCAGTTGCACTTGTGTTTGTGTGTGTCAGAGTGATGTAAGGGACCGTTTGCCCTGATGTGCCCTGCAGCGCTGTGACTAACTGCCACCCACCTCTTCATTCCTCCTCCTCTTCCCATTTCTCCCCTTTCTGCCCTCCAGTGCTGTCCATTCAGACCAGTGACACCACCGTGCTCTTGCTCTGTCTCCACTCCTTCACTCTGCCCTCGAGTGTTGCTGATTCATCCTTCCGATGCCGCGACCTCAACCATCTCTCCCACTGCCTCTCCTCCTATCTCCCCCTCACCCTTAATTATATTAAAAACCCTTAATTATATTAAAATCAATACAAACGTCTTTCTTTCTTTGCCTGCTGTAGTATTAAAGACTCGAGCTCTTTATCACCAAGATAAATCAGTTCCTGAGGAACGGGCAGTTTTGTTGGAATGTCTGAACTGCCCCTAAAACAAAACAAGAAAACACCCATCTCAAAACACAAGAGCCGCCTCACACTTACTGTAAGCGCAGAGTCACACACACACACACACACACACACACACACACACACACACACACACACACACACACACACACACACACACAACCTCATGACAGAGGGCTAGAGAGGGGAGACAGCAGGATGCACATTTGCTTCCTCTGACTCAAAGGGGAAAGGTTCCTTAGTAAATATTGATTTATGAAAGTCTGTGTGCGTGTGTGCGTGTGTGCGTGTGTGTGTGTGTGTGTGTGTGGACACCGCAAATTAACGGCCAGAATGAGGGATGTTCTTTACCATGGAAGCTCTTACTCAACCACACAGCACCAGAAATCTGCATCATTTCACAAGTACAGAAAATTGTGAAGCTGTGAAACACTGCAGTGCACGCTTACTGTATATTGTCACATATTTAATGAATTGTCAAATTAGAAGCTCGGGTACATTAAGTAATGTTTAATTACAAAAACAGAGAGGGGAGATTAGAGAGAGAGAGAAAGAGAGAGAAGTACTCTGCAGTCAGAGTGATGAAAACCATGTGTATCGAGCACACTTGCTACTTTTGCTGAGACCGCAATTAAAACACACACATGGACGTGGCTTTAGACGTGCCTACACACACACACACACACACACACACACACACACACACACACATATATTTTAACACTTAAACAAAAATCTTGGGAACCCCCTCCCATTTACTGGTTTGACCTCAGCATTAAAGCAGGCACAGACATACACACATAGAAACACACACACGCAAAAAAAACACAACCGCCCAGTTTGTTGGCATGTGGTGTGAATTACTCCTTGAACACCCTGTCTGCCCAAGAGTGAGCGTGTGTGTTTGTCTGTGTGCGTGCATATGCGTGTGTGTTGGCAGGAGTTGGGGAGGCATGTCTGGCAACAATAAGGGACAATTCCACCCAAATTACCACCCTGATTACCACTATATTAAAGAGCCATTTATGGCTTTCATAAACGCTACAACCAAGCAGAGGTGATGCCTGTCTCCTCTCCTCTGCCTGTATTCATGGATGTGGGTGTATTTAAGAGACAAGAACTACCAACAAAGCTTGTCATTCTGTAGATATTTAAAGTGAGTCTGTTTCGTGGATTTAGATCCAGGTTGATTCAAATGTGCCACAGCTAAGAGGAGAACTGGAGATTAGATGCTGTAAAGACAGTTGTGTAATTTGTAGTTTTATACCACAATCAGGGGGAAAAAATGATTTATTTTTGGCTGATAGGTGACCATTAAAGTCGTAATCCAGGGACAAGCTCCAAATTCAGAGTATTTTCCAGATATTGACATACAGTATACACAAACATTTTTTCTAAAAGCTTTGGATTGCGTCCACAGCAGCTGTTTTCCTGGGCCAATTACCTGATGGACAGAATCTTGTAAAAGTATAACATGATATGACAGGACTCCACTGAATGTCGATATGCGCTAATATTGAATAAGCGCCCAGCCGCAAGACAGCTCAAACGTAGTCACTTACTATACCAGTTACGTCAGTGGGGAAACGAACTAAACAGACTACAAACAAGCCTTAAACAGTGAATAGCTGTTCAAACACATCCTGCTTTGTTCCGATGGTAAGAGCAATGGTATGAGAGTAATAATACACGCTGAAGCGTTCCAATACAGAAACAAAACAATGGAATCAGCTAGCTGGACATCTTTTTGAGCACTACTGCTTGTAAACTCGATACAGTTCGTTGCATTTAACACATATTTAAAAGCTGAAGATCTGTTCTATTTGTTTTATATTCAATTATTATTATTCAATTATTTATATTAAGTTATTGGAGCTTGTTTTCACTGAATCAATAATTTTATTTTATATTCTGAAATCAGCATTGGTGGATTGGGATGGGCGCGCTGTGGTTTCACAGACACACACAGAGGCAAACTCTCTCATGCCCACATTGTCAAGAAGCACTCCTCTTTTTGACCCTTATCTTTCATTTCTCCTCTTCACACTCACTACTTGCCTTTTTCTCTCTGTGACCTGGGTGAGCTGTAGCATTGTGAAGCGTGCCCCCCACCCCCCCACCAGCTCCTCCTAGACTCCCCCCACAACTCCCCACTCCCCCTGTGGCATTCTTGGGGGCGCACTGCACCTTTAAAGAAAATATGAGGGAGGCCTAAGAGGGAGGCCCAACAACAGAGCCTTTGTGCTGCCGCAGAGTGCACACACACACACACACACACACACACACACACACGCACATACACACATCAGTGGTGTCAGACAGGTTTTATTAGAGTGAGAGAGGGAGGGAGGAGGAGGAGGAAGGGGAAGGAGGGGTGAGGAGGTCACTGCTCAGCTTGGAGGCCTGAGAGCACAGTGTGTGAGTGAGAGAGTGTGTGTGTGTGTGTGTGTGTGTGTGTGTGTGTGTGTGTGTGCATGTGTGTCAGTTCAGTGTGTGAGTTCTTCTGACTTGTCATCGCTCCCCTCTGTAAATCATCGCCTCTGACACAGCCTTTAATAACAGTGCATTTTTTAATTCAGCAGGGTCACTCACACACACGCACACACACACACGCACGCACGCACGCACGCATGCACACACACACACACACACACACACACACACACACACACACACACACACACACACAGAGTAAAGACCAGTTTCTCTCCTTAACAGAATTCTGAAAAATGGCTGACAACTATGTTTCTTTGAAGCGAGGGAGGGTTGGTGAGGCAGTTAGAGGATCCATAAGAAGACTAGAATAGAAATTTAATTTTGCTGCATGTGTATGATGATCTTGATGAGCATCTGTGTGTGTGTACACACTCCATGTGAATTTGGATTCTCCTCCACTGAGCATGACTGAGATGTCAACTTACAAGTTGAATCTCAGATAAGAACAAAAAAGTAACCATCCACATGTTGCAAGGTCAGGCCTCCTTAGCTACATTTGCGTGTGTGTGTGTGTGTGTGTGTGCCGGTGCCTGGCTCAGGTTGCTAAAGCAAACAGGTCTGTGTGTGTGATGAATCTGGCCTCTAATCCGCCCAGCGTGTTTGGGTGAGACAGGGAGAGAGAATGCAGGAATAAGCAAAGAAATCTAAACAGAGAGACGTAGCAAAGGGGGTGGGAGCGGGGGGTGGGGGGGGGAGAGAGACAGGTGGGTACCATATGTTGGAGTAGTCCGTCAGCACAGACTGAGGTCCATTGTTGATGGCCAAAACGAAACAAACTGGTTCCCCTCTCCTCCTCATCCCCCCTGCCCCCCCCCTAGATAAACAGCCCCCGGGGCAGACAGTGGGCTGTCCTTGAGGAAGAAGGAGGAGGAGGGGATGGAGTTAGGAAGGGCAAGGGGGAGGCAGGTGGTATCAGATTTCTTTTCTCTTAGACACAGAAGGAGTGAGTACAAAAAAGAAAGGAGCACAAGTGAGGGTGAGAAGCTTTCATCAGTATGACACCACTAAAGCAGGCTAGTTTCAGATGTTTCAGCAGCTTCGGACGCAACAGATCTCTCCTGCTCCACGCAAGTACCCCCTCTCTGGCTTAGTAGCTCAGCAGCCTGGGTGGAGAGGCCTGTGATGCACCGCTTCTCCACTCCTAAACCCTTTTCTTCCCCAGGAGAGAGCGAGAGATGGCGAGAGGGGTAGATAGATACAGGGTGAAGACGTAGAAAAGAGCTCGTCACACCTAGCTGCTTCTCTGCAGGCCTGCACGCTTCCTGAGTTTGGATCAGTGAGAGAGACCTGGGTTCAGAGAGGAGCGGTGGATCTTCTTTTTTTACTTCACTCTTTCTCTATATCTCTTTTTCAGAGTGCTGTCATTGAAGCTTAAAGCCGAGCTAAAGCTGCGTCGATGCTGTCGTCCTCCTGGGTCACCCCTGTGATCCCTTGTATCTGTTTGCACTCCCACTCCTCACTTAAGCACCAGGAAACACCTCCAAACTCCAATAAACCCCCCGCCTACTTTAATTTACTCCCTCTTTCTGGCTTGGTCTTTGCCACTCTATGCGTTTTTTCTGGCCCTTAATCTCTCTTATCTTTGAGTCCTTCTCTTCCTCTGGATGCTCAGAGGGAATCATGATCAGAGAAGATGAAACAAGACTGAACAGATGTAATGCAATCTACAAAGCATGTAAATTTGTTAAAAGGATGATGATATTACAGTGCCACCTGTGTGTTCAGAAGCTATTGACACATACACGCACTGTACACAAAGTCAGATGAGTGGAGAGGTGACAGTCAGTGGGATTGCTGTGTGACTTTGGGGCATATGTGAGTGAAGGCTTCGTTACAGCTGCGGTGGAATCTCCAGAGTCAAATGCATCACTGTCACTCACCACAAAAACCTGATTGCTTTCCCAGATCACTCACACTTTCTTTCTCTCCATCTATATCACCCTATCTGTCACTTGCCTTCACTCTGCCTCTCCATATAATGTATAACTCAAAAAAACTTTGGCTGGCATTTCTCCCAGTGCCCTGCCCCCTCTCCCTCCCCCCTCTCCTCCAGAAATCTGTTACCCATACTGTTATTCGCCACAGTAAAATCTGAGAGCAGATACGGGTTAGACGGAAGCCTAAAATAGACTGTCCAGGCCAATGGAAACCAAGCCTTGTGAATGCAGCTGTTGGCCTTATGAGGGGACCCTCGCCATCCCTTGACTGTCAGACATAAACCCACTACCATGACAACAGCTGTGAGACTGGGATAGGTAGTTAAAGCCACATTTAGGACTAGCACATCAATATTCAGGATATGGTTATCATAGATTTGCTGCATCTTTCTTACACAGTTATACATGTTACTGTAACATGCTGACTCTCAGTAGCTTGTTGTGGTTGTTAACAATGCACCATCAAGGCAAACTCTGGAAGTTTTTTCCCCGACCAAACATTACAGCAGCTGATTTCACTGATGCTCATGTGTTCCACCAGACATTAAGTTTAACGGTAAATTTGCAGGATTATGTTCGGGCACAAAAGTAAGTAAGGGATGCTTACCTTCAACAATGTATTGAGTAATTTGGCAAAAATCCATTGATTTCACAACACATTGTGATCTTAAAAGTTAGACGCAATTTTACCACAGATCGGACCAGTAAGGGAACAGGGAGTGGCTTATATATTTAAAGCAGATCAGAGGTTTCCAGGGGGTAAACATATAGGGGTGAGGGGCTGCCTGAGCCAAAGCCTGCTAAAGCCGCTCAATTTCACAGTGGGTTACAAATAAACTATGCCCTGCCAAGACTTCGCCCCTTTCCTCTGACTCTTCCTCACGTACTCCTTCTCCTTTTCTGGTATTAATCAGGTCTTTCCGGCCTCCCTTCACCAGCTTTCCTGGCCATTTGTTTTCGCTCATAGCAACGTGGACTTCAAACCATTTGTCCACCAATATAACTGAGCTTAAACGGCACTGAATACATCAATCTGTTTAGGCCGCCGCCGAGCTGGAACTATCTGGGACACCTTCAGAAACACCAGCCAGCCGCGATGCCGTTCAGCTATTTAATGTAATGTTTCCGCAATATAAAGGCACCGTTCGAGAGCTGAGGTTTTAAAACGGCTGAAGCAAGCTTCTCTGGGCCCAGACTGACCATTAAAGAGAGGAAAGACCGCGTTCAAGAGCCAACGCAATAAAAACTCAGAAACTCCAAAAGAACTTCAAAATATGCCGTAATGTTTGAAAACCCTGGCTGATTTTAGGTTTTTTTTCACATCCTATTTTTCACAAAAGGGACCTGTTCTAAACTCCGGGGACCCTGCCGTTTTCCAGATGGTTCTCTTCAGTTCAAAACTGTTTTGTGAAAGGAGAAAACCTCTCCCCTTCAACTATGTCCCTAAACTCATCTAATGTTTCTATTGATTCACAGGGGTATACGCACAGTCATAAAAAGGAGCTGAGTGAATACCCAGGGCTGCTTTATATCATGACACAATTCATCATCGTATACACACATTCTGAACACACACACACACACACACACACACACACACACAGAGGAGGGAAAAAAAACAAAAACACCGCCTCCTAAGGAGATTTTGTCAGCTTTTCTCTGTTAAGCGAAGGGAAAAGGGCATCAAGAGATAGACAATTAAAGATAATGATGAGGTGAGCACGGACAGAAAGAGAGAGGAACTCCCTTCCTGAGAATATAAAAGCAGCTCCCTCTGTATTGTTGGCCTCATCTCAGTCCAGCCCGCTAATTGATGGCAAATAGCTCTACAGCAGTTTCCTTCCACACACACACAAATACACGTCATACATTATATACACATATGCAGTTTCCCTGCGGTTTTCAACACAGCTCGTTTGGCAAGAGAGGAAGGTCTCACTCCAGACAGACCCAGCCCACAGCGGAAAACACGCGCACACACACACACACACACACACACACACACACACACACACACACACACACACACACACACACACAAACACACAGTGTACCTTGTAATATTTAGCCCTCATCTTGAATAAGGTAGGGCAGTTAAGTAATTTGGTCATGCTCCTGGGAAGACAAGGCCACTTAGGTGTTAGGTGTTAGCTGGGTGATCTCCAGAGTTTAAGCTGCTTCTCCTGCCCAACAAGAGCAACTCCTAAGAGGGGAGACTGTGCGAGGCCAGCCCATGATGAGGATAGCACTAGCCTGGCAACCAGGCCTCACATATGGAAACCGTTTAACTGTTATTATTAATATCCAGAAAAAAAAAAAAAATCAAACTAATAACACATGCAAGATACTGCCAAGACTGCGCTCAGGAGACAGAGGGAAAACACATACATACACAAACAGAGACTGTCTGCCATGTGCACATGCATACACAGACGCATACGCACATGAAGACAAATCTACACACTCAGACGCCGATTGGTTAAACAGAAAAACACGTTCCTAGTCAGTGGCCTGTAAAAGTATTAGCCTGCCTGCCCACTTCGATGCAAATAAAACTCTTTCATGTCTTCGGTTCAGAGGGTTTTTACACCTGGTTGTGGCTGTGGAGGTGGACACACCCTCACACCCACTCTTACCACACACACGCACGCACGCACGCACACACACACACACACACACACACACACACACACACACATGCACACATACATACACACGTATACAAACGGCGGAAGTGGGCAGGCACAACAAAGGCTGGCTGCTGTATGCTTGAACTTCTAAACAAGTACAAAATCTTTAACTTTCCCAAATGAGAAGCAGGGGTGGGGTGTTCCAAACAGGGGAAACGGGCAAGTGTGTGCACGAGCCGGACGATTTGATTTACCATGAGGATCAATCCAACCAGATGTGAACGGGCACGTTTTTTTTATTTAAAGTGACTGAAAGCCAAGAACAATTTTCTATTCTTTGAAAACTTTTGTGGCATATTATTTTTACTGATTTGAGTATTTTTTTTATCCCTACGATGACATTTTTCAGAGACTTGGGGGAGTGCTGACGCTGCTAGACAACTGTTACCACTAAGCCCGTTTGGACAAACAACAAGAGCAATGACCACCACCATTTCATCCATATCAACTAAACCCCTTATTTGGAATTACACGTTTTCTCCTTTTTCTCACTTTAAATTGGAAGTAACATGTCTGATATTAATCATAAAGCAGTGAAAATGGTGAGTAAAATGTTATCATATAAAACAGATGTTTTCTTTGGGAAATCTGTCCTCGAATGAGCAAACATTTAGTGCAGTGTTTATGACATCTTAACTTTACAAAGTTGGCTGACAACAGAGAACAAGCTTTCACAAATACCCACATCATTATTTGAGAATATTTCAGTGAAGCTGCAATTTAGGTTTCACTGAAGTGCTACCGTACCTCGTCCCTAATGAAGTTTCACTGTACTCAAATGTTTTCAGTGATGGAAAACTTTACTGACAAGACAACAAACGCATTCTGGCTGTCAGGTGAAAAAAAAAAAGAGAAAAAAAAGGGTCGTCACACACTGTCCCAGAGCTCAAGAAGAAAGCAAAGAGAGAGAAGAGCTACATTCCTCTCCTCCTCCCTGTTGACTCTAATCTCTCCTTTAAAATGGCTCACACAAAGAAGCAGCACAGACTAGCTAATTAGCAACACTTTAGGCCTCTGCAGCCATTGTGTGCGTGGTGTGTATATGTGTGTGTTCACCGTGTGCACCCCGGGCTCTCCACTGTTTCCAGGGTAACTACTTGCCTAGCAGCCTTGTAAGCGTTGCACATTTTGTCTTTACTCTTCACTTTGTCTCGTTCCCCTTCCCTGTGTCCGTCTCTTTCTTTGAGTCCAGAGTCGCGGAATGAGGGACTAAGGACTCAAAAAGAAAAGAGAAGGGACTAGGACCGAGGTATGAGGGTTTTCTGACCTGTGTGGGTGGAGGTTGTCAACTAATGCTCTCATTTTTTTTGAGTGCCTCGCCCCTAATGAACGCTGAGACACTGCATCTGAGCACACATCAATTAAAACCAACTACAGCTGCTGTTCTTCGATACAGAAAGCAGTGGATGGTGACCAACGTGAACAGACACACACATGCACACATTCATTCACACCCAGTGCCACTGACGAGCGGTAGCAATGAGGTCATGCGGCTACGTTCTCTGACCTGCGACCTCTTAAAAAGGCTTCACTCATCATGGCGGTACCTTCTGAAGAGCGAGAGTCAACAATCAATTTTTTCCTCCCTAAGAAAACAGAAACTTCTCCATGAAGAGCATGTGCATGTGTGTGTGTGTGTGTGTGTGTGTGTGTGTGTGTGTGTGTGTGTGTGTGTGTGTGTGTGTGTGTGTGTGTCCATGTGTGTGTTATTTACCTCACAGAGCTGCTCGGCCTGCCCAGTGTAAGTGCTTCCAAACACTCCCATGGCAACCAAACCCAACCTAACCCCTTCAGGTGCCCAGGGATGTGTGTATAACTCAGTCTCCACAACAGAGACAGACCAAAACACACACACACACACACACACACACACACACACACACACACACACACACACACACACACACACACACACACACACACACACACACACACACACATCCTTCTTCTGTTGGTATCTTGTCTATTCTTGTCTCTGAGCCTCTTGGCTGGTTGGGTCAACCAACCGTGACTGCATCCATGCTGGCTGAGCTGAGCTGGCCTGGTGGACCATGTCTACTGTCCGTCTACTCTTTATCCACAACACTGGTAGCCTTGTAGCATGCTTCCTTGGTTCGCCTTTGACTATAAACTTTATCATTAAGCAGACAATTTCAGTCACGCCAGCATGAAAATTATTAGCTGGGATTTCAGAAACTTGTCAAACCACGGCCGGCCCTCAAGAACAATGCTCTGTGATTTGAGAGTGAAAGTGTACATGGAGGTCACAGAGCAGAGAAATACAAAAGGAAGGGAAGTGAAACGACTAAACAAAAATCTGCTCTCAAACTCTTCTCCAACAGTCAATGGCCTGGCTGGAAAAAGCAGTAAAGAAATTTTATGGCCGCTCATAAATACATCTCAGAGTTAGGTCACGATGTGTGAAAAAATCACTGAATGAGAAATATGAGGAAGGGGAGTCACGTGAAATGCATTACCCACCATGGGATCTGCAGGTGTGTTTGTGGCATTGTGTGCAGGTGTGTGCATATGTTTACATGCAGTAATGCAAAAGTGTCTGTGACAAAAGGTGTGCATGTATAAACAGCACAGCAGTAAAAAGAATGAATGGATGAATTAATGTAAATATTCAGCACGTAGCACCATGTAGTCGTCTTTATCGATCAATAGAAGCAGATTCATACATAGAGTTCGACAGCGGTAGAAAAAAGTCAGAGACGACAGATAAAGGGAGCTGCTGGTGCTTCTAGGACTCCTGGAGGAAGTCGGCGTTCTATAGGTCTCTTTGTATCACCGCTGTTAGAGCAGTGGGTGTTCTGCAATGCTAGGCAACCCAACTTGCCCCTCCTCTGTCTCAGCATGACCTCTGGTGACCTGTGAACTGTACTGACCTCAAACATAAAGAGGAAGGCCTGGCCCAGACCGAGGGAAAGCTTTTAGGAGGTGACAGCACTCAGAGAGAGGCCTGGGACTGATTTACTGGCCCGCACACACGACGGACGGGCACACACACACACACACACACACAGGTTGGACACAGACGGGACATACAGACAGGAAAGTGACACATGCAGACACACATGGGATGCACTCTGTCAGGCAGATGCACAAAGCGCGAGCATAATGTGATGAAATTAAATCCCACTGTGCTAACAAATGAGAAAACGCATTTCTTCTTCACCTCCTCATCCTCTTCTCTATCCACCCTGTCACCTCTGCCTCCTCTGCACTCCTGACCTGAAAGTGAACCCTAGTGGAGAGCTGGAGGTCAAACAGGACATAACTGTCCCAGTGACCAACATTCACCTCCCATAATTTAGTGAAAGCCAAGCAGCCAAAGCTGGAGAGCCGCATGTGTCTCCAAACCTCCCCAACCTCCATCCATCCAGGCTGTGATTACAGAGTCTAGCCAATCTAACAGGAAGCCATACGTTATCTGAATCATCCAGCGTCTCTCAACGTCCGTTAACACACAACACCAGTCTCATACATCTGTCCGCAAAAGCACCCCCGGCATCAAGCCCAAACGCACACTCCAGCACATGCGCACACACTGAACGGCTATCTTTCATCAGTGTTTGTGTATATCTGAGATCTGTATCGGTTCCCCCTGATCTCCAGTCATCACTGTGGCTCCTTAATTACACCCTTCATTAACTCACATCAGCTCTGTGCACGTGCGTAACTGCCTGTGTGTGTATACAAGAGAGGAAAAAAGAGGAAAGCATTGAGGAAAAAATAGATTATGACAAATGGGAGCGGGGATCGAAGCTCCAAACCAATTTCTGAAACTGCCTTTTTCTCAACCAACGTGTCTTTTAAACCCTTGGGGAAGGGAGACCGCTACAATCTGCCTCTCACTTTCTATTTGCACGTACATAAGAGCAAGTTAAGGGCAAGAGAGAGAGAAAAAGACAGAGAGGAAGAGGAAAAAAAGCTCTCCCTGGCTGCCGAAGCTGGCCGATGAGTGGCACTCCTAAGAGGAAACGGCACCTTTTTGTCACCATCTCTCCCTCTTTTCTCTCCCTCCTACTTTCTCCTTTTCTCTTGCCGTCATCACCAGCCACGACTACTGTAGCTGCTGGAACACCAGAAGCGATTAATTGATGACGAGTCAAAAGGGAAAAGGAGGAGAGAGAAACGGGTGAGAATAGAGGGGAGAGAGGGGAAGTGACGGTGCTCAAAGTGCGGACTAACATCTGCAAAAAAAAAAAAAAAAGAAAGTGTGTGTGTGTGTGTGTGGGGGGGGGGGGTGAGAGACGTAAAGAAAAGGAAAGAACTGAAGACACCTGGTTCTCGTCAGAGCACCCTCCACCCAGCCACACACACACGCACACACACAAACTTTGAGGTTTGTTAGGATTTATCCTGCTTACATTTCTCCTCTGCTATGCATCATTTCATGTCTACACCCGTGGCCGGCACCTCAACCGAGTGCCACACACTCTCCACTGCACTCTCACTTTTCCACCTCTCCTTCCTCTCGCCCTGTAACTCTGCTCTTTGTTTTCCCTTCCTCCCTGCTCGATGATGGGGCAGAACTGGTCTTCGCCCCCTCTTCCCTTTCTTCCCTCTCTCTTCCCTCTCTCCTGCTCTGTTCTTTCTGGGGAGGCAGACAGGCCACATTCCACAGGGAGGCCCAGGCGCCCTTTTCTGACACGTCTCAGCATTACACCCCTCCCTCATCCCTGTATTCCTCCTCTCCACCCCACCAATGCCCCCCCTACCCCAACCCCAAAGTGCTGCCTCTTTGCCCCTCCTTTTACCTCACTTCTCTCTGGCTATATGTCCCATCATCCAGACCATCTACAGCATCTACCTGTGACCCTCTTTTATCTGTCTGTCTGTCTGTCTGTGAGAAAAACCAAAACATTTCAAGAGCAGAGGACAGAGTCAGAGAAAGATGGACACACCGAAAGACAGACAGAAGACAGAGAGAGGCCAGTGGAGGGGTTTGACGGCTGGAGATGGCTGTGATTTCACTCAGGTTCCCAAGGGGCCCTTGGAAAAGACGGCTTTGTGTTCTGACAACACCACGCTGTCAGGAGTTCTGTGTGTGTGTCTTTTCTGCTCCAGTGCGCACTGGCACTGGTGTTTAAGCACCAACACTAGTCTGCACTGCACCTTCAGGTGAGAGACTCAAGCGTGGAGGAGAGAGAAACAAGGAAGAGGAGGAGGAGGTATATACAAGACTTTCAGGTTGAGGCATGGGAGCAGGTTCTTATACAATGTTGTCAGGTAACCGGTGTCAGTATAGGTGCTGTCCTATACTACACCACCACTACACCAAAACTGGATTAAATCAAGGAGTGTGATGGAACAAGGGACCAAAAAAGTTAAAGATCTTGTGGACAGAGAGAAGTATTTGCAGATTTCAGAAAAGGAGATGTTTGACTGACATGTGAGATGGGACTAATTTTAAAATAGCCAAAACTGGTCTGCTCTCTGATTGAAATGGTCAGGATGAGAGAAAATAAGTTGCATAGTCTGTTACGAACCCTGTTCTGTGTTAGTTTGAAACTGGACACACAACACAACCTCCTAACTGAGCATATTTCAATACTTTTTTGAGGCCTTGAATTTCCCATAAATAAAAGTAGATTTTATGTTCTTCGGTTTCACGTTCTTTTATTTAAATAGAGAATGAATGAACGGAGAAGAAAAGGTGAGAAATGAAAGAGATGAATAAAGAAGAATCAGCTGGTCGTGATATCAGTGCAGCCACTCTGGAGTGCTCACTGGCACAGAACTCCCATCTTATCCACGAGGTGAGGAGGGGGGTGAGACAGAGGTGGAGGGATCGAGAGATGTGTGACGGCAACCAAAGGACTGGTAATACTGAGCAGAGATGACAGGGGCGCGCGCACACACGCACACACACTCACACATATATATAGAGAGGGAGTAAAAAAAGAAGACAAAATAAAGATGAAAAGAAAGAAGAAAATATGGAGTGTTCTGAACATTGACCACTTTATCATATGCTTACTTTCCACACAACTGGGCAGTAAAACAGCCTTAAACTAGCAAGAGGCTGCAGTGGCAGAAAGTATAACAGTAGCTCAGTTACAGAAAAATATCTATAGTACAGGAAAGACACACCTCTGCCTCATGACAACTCAAATCATTTCAATATGTGCAAATTTGAACAGAAGGCTCTAAATAGACACTGTGTACAATAAATGACTTTACCGCTGCCTGTTGTACGGTATGTGGATGTAACAGTTTTTGTGAGGTGAGGGTTGGGATCTGGAGGAAAGGTTGTGCTTGTCTTTCATGGCCCACAGCGGATAGAGGGAAAAAGAAGTACAGGGGAGAGAGGAAGAGAAAAAGATGGAAAGAAAGAGGGAGGTATGTTTGTGGTTGGTAACCTGCTCAAGAGAGGAAATACCAGCGTGCACACACACATATACACACACACAGGTGCAAAAACATAGAGAGCAGAGACACGTCCGAGAGAATAAAGACCTGCTTTGTATGAGCTACAGGTTTGGTGTTTATGTATGTGCATTTGTGCATGGCTGTGTGTGTGTGTGTGTGTGTGTGTGTGTGTGTGTGTGTGTGTGTGTGTGTGTGTGTGTGTGTCCTCGGATGAAGGTTGCTGAGGAAGCAGGGTGAGGATGCAGTCAGAGGAAGGAGGAGGGAGAGCACGACAGGAGTGAAGGGCCTTGAGTGTTCTTCATTCACCTAAGGCTCCATCTTTAGAATTAGGGGGAATGATTTTAGCAGCAAGGAGGAAACCCTGATTTTTTCCCCCCTGGGTTTCCCCGACTTGTAACTCAGCTGGTGTCAGAAAGCCCAGAACCCACACTGACCCTCTGTGATGGAGCAGACACAACACACACACAGAATGAGAGTTTTATGGAGTTGTAAATATTGACTACATGCTTGTACAGCCAGTACATAAATAGGACAATTTCTTTTCTCCTAATCTCTTCATCAATTGCAACAAATGCCACACCAATGGCTGACAAACATGAATCAGTCAGTTTCCATCATTAGATGACAACACCCAGCAGACATTCTTGTGCAGTTATGGATGAATGACTAATGTAGAGCCCTCTGGGTGAAAAAACATTTCAAAATGCTTTAAAATGTGTGTGCGTGTGTGCGTGTGTGCGTGTGTGTGTGTGTGTGTGTGTGTGTGTGTGTGTGCGTGTGTGTGGAGGTCTGGGTCCTTCAGAGAGTAATCAGAAAAGAACTATGTGGATTTTTGGGGAGAATGAGAAATAAAAATGCAGAATTTCATCCAAGAAGTTCCGGGAAGTTTGGAAATTCCATTTGACACAGTGGCCAGTGTGTGTGTGTGTGTGTGTGTGTGTGTGTGTGTGTGTGTGTGTGTGTGTGTGTGTGTGTGTCAGTCCTTCTGTGTGTGTGAAGGCACGAGGGTGTGTATGAAGGGGGGACTGACGCACAGGAGGCAAGATAAATAGCATAACTACAGACACTGCGCGCTGACGTGTCAAACACACACAAACACCACTTCATGGATCACCGAAAATATAAAACAGACTCTCCCACGCACACACTCTTTGAGCGTCCTATATCTCATGTGTGTTTGCATGCCATTGTGCGAGTGTGTGAGTATATGTCTGACCCCGACAACGGGCAGGACAAAATGGCCTCTCTCTCACCAAGGCAGAGCTTAAACGGCAGGTATGCCTTCTAATTTTTTCCCAGCCAGTAATGTGTAATAATATATCAGTGGGAACCTTGTGTGTATGAATTATTATGGTGAACTTTGTCCCAGTGGAATTAGTTGGCACATTATGAACGGTTGATAATTAAAGCACTGACGAGCCAACCTGTCAGAGCTTTTCACCATTCGCACAAGCACGGCTGACAATTACCAGAGTGTGGTCGACTGCGTGTTGTCACATCTGTACATTATGTAACGCCCTGGTGTGTACATGCTGTTCTAGACAATGTACTGTACATACACACACAGGTTGCACAAGTAGGAGGTGTTGCAAAACAAGTCTCACAAGCACGTATAAGTAGATCTGTAAACACAGTGTCAATCACATACAGGTCCAGACGCACGCGCACACATGCATACATACACACACCTGCTGCTGTTGCAGGTGCAGTAAGTCGACCGGGCTGATCTCTCCGTTGGTGTCTCCGTTTGACCCGCCCTCTCTACCTCCCCCTCCATCTGATTGGCTGCTGAGGCTGCTGACTCCGTTCTGGTTGGACGGTGTCGTTCGAATGGTCTCAGAGGCTGATTCCACCATCATCACTGGCACCTGAGAGGGAAGGGGGGGGGGGCAAGACAACACAGAGATTGAACAAAAGTGACCAGGGCAGTTTGAGCAGAAAGCCTGCTCCCATGTGAGTGAACAAACAAGGCACATAACTAAAGTAAACACACGCAGAGATAGAGAAGGGAACTGCGTGTGTTTATGGGCATGCAAGTGTGTGTGTGTGTGTGTGTGTGTGTGTGTGTGTGTGTGTGTGTGTGTGTGTGTGTGTGTGTGTGCATGTGTACTTTGAGAAAAAGGCTTTTGGTCACGAAGCACATGCACACAAACATGCCCAAGTAGCCACAAAGCAACACCTGAAGCAGACACTTTTTTGTCTGTCATGTAAATGTGTGTCTAGGAGCGTACGCATGGATTAGGATCAGACGTGCAGCAAATCTAAACTGACAAGGCTGTTAATACTCTGCTATATAGTTAAATAACACAGACATTTCTCCAATAATCAGAGGTGGCATGTGTGCGCTGTGTGAGAGCCATGAGCAGGTTGGTCTTTGACAACGATGTGTTTGATGCACCTTCATAGGGCCTCTCTAATTAGAGCGTGTTCCTTCCACAAAACCTGACAAAACGAGCCGTTCCTGGATGTGTTGTTGTTTTTGAGAAACAACGCCTCGCAAACACACAGGCGCATTTGCCATCGTTAGGAGCCTGAGCGTGGGAGAGAGGAGACACAGATACACACACGTACGTGTGCAGAACACACACAAGGCAGCGAGCACAAAACAAAACAAACCTTCATACAAGCACGCAGGCTGTGAACTCCTAATGACAAGCTCAATCTCGTCTTTCTGCCTCATCCAGTTTTAGAAATTAACACACGGGAGCGCATATAGTTTTTAAGGGGAAAGTTCTAATGCTTTTATTTCAGCAACCCAGGGTGGGTACACAAAACGCCATCGAGGCATTGTACCCGCTGTCTCTGTGCGGCTGCGTGTGTGTGTGTGTATGCAGGCATTTTTCAGAGGCGTACAACCCATGCCTTCTGGGGAAACAATAAAAGGCATTTGATGAGAGAATCTAACTTTTCTTTTCCTCTGAGGCAAGAGCAGGTGAACCTCTGTGTGTGAGTGTGTGTGTGTGTGTTTTTCTGAGACTCTGACAGCAGGTGAGGGTGTGAGAGAGCGCTGGTGGCTCTGTTAATGGAATGCTGCCAGATGCTTGCTGAGGTACGGGGACCTGAGCACGTCTGTGTGTGCGTCTGCGTATGTGTGTGTGTGTGTGTGCGCGCCACCTAAAGGGTCATTCCACCCAAATCCCTCAAAAACATAACGAATGGTATCTAGCCACGCAGATAGTTTGGCCATAATTTTCAACGTTTTCTTGTCTGACTTGTCTGCTGTTGCCTGAATACAAAGTGAACAGAATTTTGTTCGTGCAACTAAATGCACAGAAAGGAAACGACATTTAAAAAATCCACAGCAAATGGTCTTTTCATACTTTGTCTGGAATCGGCGAGGCGTTTGCTAAGAAATATGGACATTTTTATTATGGAAAGACAATAGTGTTGAGTGTTTCAAATGTCATTTTTCAAAGCTTTGAGCTGCACACACAAAATTCCATTCACCATTGGATTGGGATGCTTAAGAGGTGGATTTCTCAAGGCCTGGGCACATAAAACAAAAAATTTGTATAGCTTGATGCCACTGAGGGTTAAAAGAGAAAACATATATTTTTCTGAGACTGAAATATTCTTGACCTTGACAGCTGAGTACAACTTGTTTTGTCACTTGTAGTTTTTTTTTATTATTTGGGTGAGGTAAATGTTTAAAAGCACAGGGTGCTTATGGACAGACTTCACCAGACTTCTCACCTAACAAGCCGCCTGTCTGAAAACCACAAATCACACTGCAGTATTTTTCCTCCCCATTGACCCTCTTCTGTCTCCCTCCTGGCACCCATCCGCCTGTGAAGTTAAGACTGAGAAGTCGAGCGTTATTGTGACATTTAAAGCTAGTCGCTTAATCTCCAACCTCATTCCTCTTCCCAGCACTTTCTCCTCTCTTCAGCCTTCCTTCCATCTCCTCCCGCCTCTGTCCAGACCCCCTGCTAGGTCAAACTGCTCCCTGAGGTAATATTATGAAGCAGAGCATCGTGCAGAGTGATCAACAGATCCCGCCGCACACTCCAATGACTTTGCAGTGCAGTAGAAACTCCTCACATCATCACACGTCTCACTAAGCATGAATCACCGGCCTGCTATCTAGCCCACACTATACTGCGCTGGGCTGTAATGTACTGTACACCCATCTGCTTCTTACTCTTCCTCATTGACCTTATTAGCAATAAGGGGAAGAGAGATAAAGACAGACAGAGAGATAGAGCTTGCAGGTGGACAAGGACCTAATGGGAAAGTGGGGAGTGTGTAAAGATGGGAGCGAATGCCCTCTCTTTCACACACACAGACACACAGGCGGTGTGGTATGCTCGTCTAAAGGGTGTGTACTCTGTCATATCCTGTAATGGGTGTATATAAGCTGGTGTAATGGAGGTCGGGAAAAAGGCAGGGGCATAAATCTACCCTGAAGTCTCTGATTAGGGCTATGATACACACACACACACACACACACACACACACACACACACACGTACACTGCTTTAAGTTTAAGTGTTTCTGGCAGCGAAGAGGAGCTGCCCGTGCAGAGGCCTGCCTCAACCCGCTACTCACTCTATCTGTGTGTCTCTTTCTCGCTTTCTCTACATGCTCAGACCCCCTCCACCTGAACCCCTGACCTGAGAGCGCGTTGGGAGAGACATTCCCACTACCCCGAGGGGACCGAGCGAGGGAGGGAAGGAGGAGCGCAGATCAGAGAGATAAAGAATGCGTTTGGAGGAGAGGGAAATAAAAGGCCTCCTCTGCCTTTTAATTGGGATGGAGAAGAGAAGAGGGGAAATGGGACTCAACATGTTTCTGATGACTCTGATGTATACGTGTGTGTGTTTGTCTAAGAGGCTGACAACTACCTTTGTACTGTAATGGATTAGCTCACAGCAAACACTGGGTGCATATGTGTGTGTGTGTGTGTGCGTCTTGTGTGATTGACGAGCGGAGAGGAGCTGGGATGAGTCCTGTTTCGACACGTCAGCTTGTTCAGATGTTCCCAAAAAATTTTGCACTAATAATCATCAGAACGCTCGCTCTGTTCCTTCCCACTGCTCTGGGTGTGCGGAGTTCAAACAAGCCGAGCCAAATGCCCAGCGAGCTGGCTCACAACTGCTGACTCTCAGGCTTTGTTGGAGGGGATTGGCTCTGTCAGATTCCTCCTGGTCACAGCTCGTCAGATCCGTAAAGCCGGACCGGTTTCACTTTCTGTGAATGTGCGTGTGTGTGGGAGAGAGAGAGAGAGGGTTGTGTACAGTGTGTATTTATGTGTGCATCTGTGTTTACAGCAGCTTAGTGAGATAATAAGTCTTTATCATGTTATGCCTCATGTGGGAATATTTCCAGCAGTCCCAGAACGCCTGTTCTGTTTCCTCCGCCTTGCATCAGCTCGCAGGAACGCTGCTTATTAGGCAAAGAACTGAGGGAATAAGGGTGGGAGGGAGAAGAGGGAGAAGGAGGGAGAAGGAGGGAGGGGGGTAGGGGAAAAAAATTGTCTGTACCAGTATCTACACTCCATCATCTATCTACTTTCATCTGACTCTTGAATTATCCGTCTTTCTCCTACTCCCTGCATGCTGTCTTTCTCCCCCTGGTTATGCCTGGTAACTAGTGGCAGGCTCAACCCTGGAAAACATTAAAGTTTTCACCCTGAAATAGAATCCACATAGGTTATTTCTATGATCTTTGATAGTTCAATCAATATTTGTGTGCAAGAGAAACACTCTTCCCGGAGACACAAATCTGAGGAATTGGAGCTCTAACCTGTTTTGTAATCAGGAAACAGAATTTGGAGGAGCCTCTGTTCACAATGAGTGGCTGTGTGGATTCACAAAATATTTGCTTTAGCTGTTACACCCGAAGGGGCTTCATTTAATTATAATTGACAGTCGCGAACTGTCATTGTGACCACAAAATGTCCCATTTACTGAGTGAGTGGGGGAGCTCCAGGATCCGTCTCTTAAAAGCGTCACAAAGGGTCTGAGCTATTTTATTTCTGTGACGGAACATGAGCACTGACACACATAGTCAGATCATAACTTAGTAAACACTAACACACCCATGTTCTTACTCTCGCCCTGCAAACTGGCAAAGACTCCTCCACTAAGTAAACCGTGACACTGGCCCCGAGGGAATCTTCTTTAACCCCAAACCCAAGAACAAACCCATCTATCAGGTCTGGGCTCTTCCGTCTCCATTAATCACTCTTTAGGTTTACGTGCGAGAGATGCAACTAGAAACACTGAACAAAGTGAAAAGCAATAAAAAAAAAAAGTCTGGTACGGCGAGGCACTTAGTGGAGGTGTATGCGCAAAAGAAAAGAGATAAGTAAACACGGGTTGTACTATTAACCTTCCTGTAGTGAAACTGCAGCAGTGACTATTGGAGAGACAAGGTGTTGACAAGGTGTATAATCATAGTTTCAGGGCAGAGTTTCCACCACAGCTCTGCACCTTCTATACATCCTGCTACTTAAGCACCTTTCTCTTTATCTCTCTCTGCAAACAGATATTTAAATATTTAACTAACTAGGCTCTCTTGCGCATGAGAAGACATGTTGATTCAAAGAACAACATCACCCTCAATGCAAATGAATAACTGACAGTTTGTGCGTGTTTTAAAGCAAATCTGCACCACTGCGTCACTGCAATTCAGCCGCTGTACAAGGTGAAGCTTTTTCTTGCTTTTTTTTTCCCTTTCAGTTTTTTTTTTCAATTGCCTACGTACACATTTTTTACTGACTCCATTTGAATACTTCTCACATTTTGTCAGTAAATGGTTGAGAAAAGTGAGGCATTTTATTGAATCTCAGTCCATTTAAAATTATGGTTCTTTCATAAATGTATGAAAATCGTGTGATCTAAGCTTGAAATACACAAGTGTAGTTAACAACAGTCCCACTCTGTACATCTATATGTTTCAGACATCTTCTTTGCTCTCCGGTATCCAGAAGAATGACAGAAGGGAGAGGAAGAGGGATAGGAGGGATATCTGCGTGGCATTTCTGAGCTGACGTGTATTAGCTTCAATAAAAAGAGAATGAGGTCAGAGGAAAGCTGAAGAAATAACACACATATTCTCACACGAGCGAGCACGCACATAAAAAACATACTGCACAAATTCTTTTTCCATCACTTCAAGTTTGGTTGTTTCCTCAGCAGCTGGCCGTTGCTACATGCTAGCCAGATTTGCAGCAGGATACCAGACCAGAGCAGCCAGGTAGTCTTCCACACAGAGCTGAAGCTAGCAGCTAACAGCACCGCTCCAGGCTACTCTGGCTGGCAGCCAGCGCTAACAGGTTGGCTAACAGCAAAGGGCTAATGCTAAATGTCTGCGGCTGCCCTGGCCCCACTCCAGTGCTAACAGGTGAACTCCATTATCCCACAGACAGATAGTCAGTAAGATGTGGGCCAATATCTACTACTGGCTGGCTGGCTGGCTGGCTGGCTGGCTGGCTGGCTTCAAAGCGCATCATCAACCCAGAGAGAGAGAGGCTAGCAGCACTGGCCTATCGTCTGACCTCCAGCATGCTGTGCAGCTGGCTAATGAAGAAGCCAGTGCTGTTGTTGGGGGAGTAGAGAGAAGAAGAGAGGGGCTAAGAGTGCAGATGATAAGAAAATCCCCTGCTATATAAACATGGGGAATTCTTCTATACTTCTGCAGGACTGTCTGCCATATGGCGTTCACTTCGTCTGAGTATCCAAGCGAGAATTTGCGTGTGCATGCAGCCTCTGCACGTGTGCTTTTCTGTGTATCGCCTGTACAGTATGAAACCTGCCATATACGTTGTTTCCTCTCCTCTCTGGCATGTATGTCTGTGTGCGCGTCCATGTGTGAATTGTGTGTCTGCTTGCCCGCCTGCAGTTCTCTGAAGACAAAGTCCCTGTTTACAGAGCCCATAAAGATTAGCCTCCCTCGGTCAGGTGGGTTCTGGAGCCATAGGTAAACACACAGCACATTCCGCACCGATGAGATCGCTCCGTATGTGTGTATGACCGGGGCAAACATACACTCCTGCCTTCACCTCGACCCTTCCTTTAGAGTGCAGTAAGTGATTTACCAGCTTGCAGACTGCTGTCTGTTCGAAAATACTGAAGACAGACACAAAGATACACACACACACACCGCACACACAAATATTTGTAGAAGGAGCGGACTTCATGCACACCTCATTTATCTGAGCCTAAAATCACGGGTTGTACATTCCTAAAGAGGTAAAGCTTGCGTACGTGTGTGTGTGTGTGCCCGTGTGCCAGTTGGAAATCATCCTGTGATCATGAGGATGAAAAATCCCCGCTTTCCCCTTCATCTCCCCTCTGTCCTGAGAGGTAACGGAGGCTGAGGTCAGGTTATGACAGTCCACACAGCTAATACTCAGATTGTATTTAACATGGTGGAACAGAGGTGAAGAGGGGAGGAGGAGGAATGGAGGGCAAGAAGGAGAGGAGCTTGGGAAAAAAAAAAGGTGACGTGCCTTTATTTGGATCTGAAACCAGCTAGAGCGCCGCGGAGCAATTAGCAGCTCTGTCCTACGAGAGCTCTTTATTAGAATGACCTTCACTGTGAGGGGGGAGGAAGGGAGGAGGAGGGAGACAGGGAGGGAGAGAGAGAGAAAGGGAGAAGAATAAAGATTTTAAGAGAGACAGATGAAAAGGTGTCAGCGGGGAAATGGACAAATGACATGAAGGTGAAACAGATGAGTAAACTGAGGCTTAAGCACATGGAGATTTAATTCTAGTATTTGTGCGACAGATGTGGTGAATTTGATCTGTTTGACCCTCAGTGCACCATGTACCAAAAAACAGGTTGACATGGGGGACAGGACTGGAAATGTGTGCATGTCTGCGCAAGGCCACGTGACTGTCAAGAATATGTGAACGCTCAGGCCTTTTAACTATATGAAAAGAAGACAATCCTTCACTTCACACTGAGAGAACCTACAATTCTAACAAGACACTGCTCCATTCCTGACACTGACACTCTCCACCTTAACCAAATAAATTGCTAACTTCCTAACTTTAATTACAAGGAACAATTTGGATTTTATTCCATGAAAAAGACAAAACTGTGGCAGAAATAGACAGAGGAAGCATATTTTCTGAAGAGGTAAATTTGTTGTACTTGCCTTAAGGTGAGATATAATTTCATTGAAAATCAGAATTTGCATTATAAGGAAGATAAAGAGAATAGATTTAATATTACCTGAAAATGAGCAACAGCGACGTACAATAATAAAGGGTTACAATGGATTTAAAAACTGGTGGTGTAAAAAATATAAATAAATATATATCAAAGTGGACATGATATAATTTTAAACATCAGCTTTCAAGTCGGGCACTTTGCATTTCCTAGTTAATTAATAGATTGGATCAGAGCGAGTTTAATCAAATATAATTGAATAAGTCCACAGTAAAAACAGGCCAGACTTTAAAGGAGACATGCGGAGAAAATGATAGCATGTCCACTTTTCAAATTAATTGAATTTTAGTACTTTTGAACTTGGTCCAAGCTGTTACAGAGGTAATTAATTCACATCCTATCCAAAAGTGCTAAAACAAGATGATATCCCTGAGCATTCAGCATGACGGTGCGTGTGCACACACGCGGGCACACACACATACACACGCACACTTTTCTTTCAAAAGAGCTAAATAAAAATCAACACTGTTGCACACCAGTGACAGTCTATAATGTATTCCATGTAATTGTTAGTTTTCTGTTCTTCTTGCTCTTTTCTCCTTACTTTTGTCTTACAGGCCACAACTAAAATATTAATAATTTCTAAGGCGGTTCTCATTGTATTAAAAAATGTCTCCTTTATAATTTATCAGAGAAAGAAAAATCTTTGTTATAGTGACAAGCATGCTAATTAATAGAAGTAGAAGGAACATTGAGAGAAGTCATACTAATTTGGAACATGCTAATATTAATAGAATAATTTATGGCACAGTATAAATAAATTAATAGAGTATTTCGTTTGAAAAAGGGATGCCTTCAATTCAATTTAGGAGAAAAGAGCAAAAAAAAAAATGTCTGCCTCTTGGACAAGGACATTAATAACAGTGCTCTATCATCAGAAGAGAAACGGAAGAGACAAACTAAACATGCACTGTTCACTTTTAAAACGCATCAATATTTCAGTCACCTAATGAAAATTGGATGAGCAACACTTGTATTTCCTGCCTTGTTATTTTCATTTGCTGTTTAAGGACTTTTTGACTGGCAAATTTGTGCAGAATGTGCGAAAGGCGGAACATTTAGGCTACTTTTTTTTTCCTTTAAATGAGATGCCTCTTCCTCTTCCCATTGGCTTCACGTAAACTAACAGCTGTGTGCCAGGCAGTGAGTGAGAGAGGCAGAGAAATAGAAGGAGCGAGAGAGAGAGAGAGAGAGAGAGCAACAAAGACAGAGAGTGAGAGAGAGAAGTGGACTGGGTCATTACCATCCTTATTACTCCTCATTAAAATACACCCATCACAAAGACATTCTGCTGTGTATGTGTGTGTATGCGCTTGCACGCACACGCATGTGACCGAGCAAGTGCATGCGCCTGTTTCTGGTGTTCCTGATGTGCACATGTGCGTCCTTATGCAAAAGTGACAAAAAAAGAACAATATAATTGGAGAAATGTACGCAGTAATAATAGGTATTCAGAAAATGATAATTCATATTAAACAGGGTGCACAAAGTCAGCCTCATTTGCATGTTTTAGATTATATGCATTTCAAAAGTAATTTCCGCAGGGCATATGAATGACATTAATTCCCGGGCGGGTTCTGCTATAGACCTCAAACTATCAAACACTCAAACATTTAACAGATGAAAAAAAGAGGGAGCTGGTGCCTTGGCAAGGGGAGATTTCAAGGTTAAAGTATTTGAATGTGAATTTTTAAACTTCTGTCTTGGTTTGTTTAAAGTTGCTCCACAGCTAGACTAAGAGTTCCATTAATTTGGAGATTCACTGAACCACAGATGAGGTTTTTTCTTACTCAGCTTTATGTGTGCATATGTGTGCGCGCGTGCGTGCGTGTGTTTTCCTGTACCAGTCCGAGAAAGACACCTCTCCTCCTAATCCACCACCATTTCCTCAGCAATAAGCCTGAATTGGTTTGACTCACTTTGTGAGTCATGTGCCTGTGTCACTCCAGAACCAGACCAGCACGATCCAACAAAGA
This sequence comes from Chaetodon trifascialis, assembly GCF_039877785.1. Classification (NCBI taxonomy): domain Eukaryota; kingdom Metazoa; phylum Chordata; class Actinopteri; order Chaetodontiformes; family Chaetodontidae; genus Chaetodon; species Chaetodon trifascialis. The sequence continues at coordinate 18,685,660 of NC_092058.1, read as the reverse complement.
GAGAGAGAAGACAGAGCCCCGATAAGCCCACGTTAGCTGACCCTAAGTGATGGAGGGGAAAGAAAAAGTGATGAGAAAAGGCATGCGGAGAGGGAGGGTGACGGGGGACAATGTGAGGAGCAGGGAGAAGGAGAGGGAGACAGAGGGTTCCCTCTCCTCTTCTGTTCAAGCTGAGAGGAAGACCCGGGGGCAGGAAACAGGCTGGATGAATGTGTGATTCCAGTGGAAAACTCTGGATGCCATGGACAACATTCTTCTCTTATTAGGGAATCTGGTCTGTAGCCACATTATAGCGCCTGACTCATTACTGCGTATGTGTGTGTCTATCAGACAGACACACATCACACACATACACACACATACACACACCATCAAGATGTTCCCCACCTGTTATTCTCGCTAAGTTTTGGCCAGCGCACAAAGTAATAGCGAGAGGAGAGGGGAAAAATTGCGAGAAGAAAGCGCATAAGACGGGAAAACTAGAGAGCTCGGCATGTCTGTGTCTTGTTTGTGGTTTTGTCTTCATCTGTAAACAGAGCTGCTGCTGTGAGTGTGTTAGCATGTCATTATCTCATTAAGAATTGATGGCTTCTGCACAGACGGTTCAAACAGTTTTGTTTGTGAGCGTTCAACGACTGATGTTGTACAAACACAACAACCACAAAACACACATATCCTACAGTGCGGCATGACACACACAGATGCGAGGAGATGGTAGCAAACCTCCTGCCGCTTCATACGCACGCTTACTTAACAGAATCCCTGTCCGGGTGTGTTCGTCTAAAAGCACAGACTTTAAGAAAATACATTGATGGACAAAAGTGGCACTTCTCCCTCTTCATCCCTGCCTCCCTCTCCTGTCTCTGTGTCCCCCCTGGCCACCTTTTTTTGTTGCTGATGTTTAAGCACTCTCAATGATGTGAAGCATTTTGTGTAAGCAGACTTCAGAGAGTGAAGGGGGGGAGTGAGGAGGAGTTGGGGAGCATATCTAGGGGCAATAAAAGTGGGCTAATTGGGGCCTGGGAAACATGTTTGTTTTCTCGCTTGTTCTTTTTTTCCCCCCTTTCATTTTTTTTCCCAGCCAGTCACAGCAGATCTGCTCATCTGAGAGGGACAAGTGGAGAAAGCAAAGAGGATTAGATTCTGGTAAGACACAACTCGTTGCACACGCACACACATGTACGTTTGAATGTGCCACTGCGCTCTGCAGACGCACACACACAAATGAGACTTAACATGCCATGAGGCAGCTGTGGGGTGTGCGTATTGAACAAGATCTGTCTGTCTGAACCAAATGACCAACAGGGTGCAGGGCCCTCCATTGGTCCACTCACGCCGCATCGATATGCTGCCGCTCTGTCTATTCAGCAGCAAAGAGCTTTCCTATGGCTGTGGCTCCACACTGGATCAATGCTATGAGCAATGCAGACAAACTGCTGCTAAACAGACCAGCCCCTGCCTTGAGAGACCCACCACCGCACCGGCTCCCCCAGGCTCGGATCGTTCGCCTAATGGAGGTCTCCGCTGGGGCCCCCGAGGGCCCCTTACGACCAAACAGGCCCCCAAGGATTCAACCCCCCTTCTCTCCTCAATCTCTCTGACTGTCATCCCCCTATCCCTCAATCGTTCCTCCATCCACACAGTTGTATCGACCTCCTTCTCTTTAATCAGGAGCGCTGACGTGTCCTCATGTGTGCGTTTGCGTGCAACAACATCCACTCTAACATGGAGTGTGTGTGTGTGTTTCAACTGTAAGTCCAGTTTGACTGGTTCAGGTAGTGAAAAAGAGAAAGGGAGAAAAAATCCCTCTCTCTCTCTCTCTCTCTCTCTCTCTCTCACCCTCCCCCCCGAAGGTTGCTGGGATCCCTCACCACATGACTCCTGACTAGTCATTCTCCTCACCCCTGCATTTGTCTACTTTAATAACAGTGAAAATAGCAAGAGATGAAAAAAGAGCGATGGAAAGAACCTGCATATTTGTCATTTCCGATTGTTTACCTTTTTCACGGCAAATTGATTTTTACATCTCCTGTTACTGGAAGCTCTCTGAGCTCGACTGCCAGGCCTGTCTGGCTCTGGCCTCAGCTGCCAAGCCCGTCTCTGGGCTTTATGACCTGGCTCTGGGGAGGACTTTTAAGGCTTTCAACTCACAAGTCATTTCAATGATACAATACTGCTTTTGTCCTAACCACCTTTGTTGTTTTCTTTCTCTCCCCCACCAGCTTTCACTCTCTTTCTTTTTTCTCTTCTCTTTTCATCTCTTGTTCCCTTTTTTTTGCTGGCTGTGAGTGTGAGCTGCTAAGACTCTAACCATTTTCTTGTCCATACCTGTTTGTTTGCAGAAAAGGTGGACTTGTTGCATCATGACGGGTTGACAATCAGAAAAGATGTGCTTATAGGGCAGACATACGCACACTAAAAACCTCCAGCTGACATTTCAGGCTCGCTGTGGGGCGAGCCTGGTTGAAGCAGGCTAGAGTTTCACTGTGGTGGCCTGGGCGGTGCGCTGTGGTTCGGATCTTCCTGGGTTCTGGTAGGACTTGAGGTTTGCCTGCAGGGACCTCCAGTGAGCCAGGCAGCAGGCCTGAGCTAAACTGAGGCCAGAGCCAGGAATAGTCCTCAGTGCAGAGGGCAGGCCTAATGGTGTGTTTGTAAGGGCGAACCCAAACAAACAACCTGCAGTTTGAATTGAAGGACTGAGTGAGGCTACAGCCAGATGCTGTCGAACGGGAGAAACACACACAAACACACGCAAACACACAGTGTGTATGTATACAGAGAAGCAGGGGTTGAAATAGACTTGTGGCAAAAGAAGCACACCACGTACCTCCAGACTGAAGTCATGGCATCAGCCTCACTGCCGCGCAAATATCTGGACCTCTGCTTTACACACAGCATCTGTATGTGTGTGCGTGTGTGTGTGTGTGTATGCTGAAGTTCCACCGTTTTGCTCCATATTCACATTAATGAGAAAAAAAGGGCCAGAAAACCTCTCCTCTAATTACTCCCCAAGGAGCGAGGTTTCAGCATGGACATGGTGCATAAACAAATACATGTTCATGCACACATACACACCCTGACACACACACACACATACAGTATATGCTGATAGATCTGAAATAGCATGAGGCTGACATTTAATGTATTCACCTGTTGAAAAGTGTGTGTATGGGAGCATGTGTGAAAGTGAAAGCGAGGATAATAAGGGTAATATTATTATTGTGGAAGGTAAGGACATCTGCTAATTAGAACTCAAACAAGTGTGTGTGTGTGTGGGTGGGTGGGTGTACACGTAGTAAAGGGTATTTCATAAACAAACATTAACACCATTCACCTTACAATTAGACCCTTCTAAACTTCGCCTACACAAAGTGGTTGAACTCAGTCCAATCTCTTGTAAGGGCAAATCTAAATGGGGCTTTACCATGAAAACGCTTCTCTTGCTTTACATGCGTCAGTGTGCACATGAGCGTGTGTGTGTGTGTGTGTTACAGCGACAGAGGAGACTGACAGAGAGATTAAGGTTGCAAACATAAGGTCAATGTTTTTATGAAACTGCTGTCTTTGTCTCACTGCATCAGTTCTGACTTTTCTGCATTTAATAGCAGCTTTAATTCAGCCAATGTTAGCCTGCAGCAGCTTTTAACAACTATAATAGTCTTATTCAGTACACACACACGCACACACACACACTCTCTCACACGCACACATACCTTATTTGAAAACCTGCTCACACTTAGACAAAGAAGGAGAGATATATGACAAAATCAGGCAATCACTTTTTTCTGTCTGAGAGTGAATATTTGGGAAGGGAGTCTTTGAGGCGCATGCATACACACACACACACACACACACACACACACACACACACACACACACACACACACACACACACACACTCCCTGCCCAGTGTTTGTGGTGGCTGAGCACAGCTGGTAACATCTGGATGTATTTTAGAAGTGTTTACATTTCCAAAATGCTGAAAAACTACACAGTGAGAGAGAAAGAAAGAGAGAGAATTCTGAAAAACACTGCAGGTGCCAGGAGTGTAATAAAGAGAGGAGCAAGTCCCAGAAGAAGATTGTTTAAAATCTATCACAGCAGAGTTAGTTCACTTCACACACACACACACACACACACACACACACACACACACACACACACACGCTCATAACCGTTGGCCAATTGCAGTTATTGCCATAATCCTAGTCCAACAATAACTGACATCTGGTGCACTAATTGGCAGGCTACAGCTTCTCTGTCTGAGTTTTGTCCCATCAAGCTTCCCTTACTGTAGCCGCTCAAATGAAAACGGAGACTCTGTGCTTCAGCTTCACTACACGAAGTGTCTTTTGCGCTTACCAGCTGACAACCACTCTTACGCACTCGCGGCCACACGCACACAACACAGCAATTTCCGCCGACACGCACACATGCAGATGCATGACTACACACACACACACACACACACACACACACACACACACACACACACACACACACACACACACAGAAAACAGCTGCATTTCCATTTTACTTCCCCTAAATGACGAAAACACAAAAACAGTTGGGACTTCATTCAGTCTAATCAAAGCTGACACTGAGTACATCTCTGTGAGATGACGTCAACAATGAAGAAACACACGCGCAAACACACACACATGCACTTTCACACACACACACACGCAGAGACCATAGGATGTAATTTCAGTGATTGGGTGTAATTTACTAGTGTAAGTTGAAACCAGACAGGGCAACTAGAGTGATCCCTGCCAGATCAAAAACAAACCATACACACTGGGGCTGGGACGGGGGCAGCGCGCGCACACACACACACACACACACACACACACACACACACACACACACACACACTGAAGGTATACTGAAAAGTAACACAGTCACAGAGATCCAGGCCCAGACTGTGTAAGGTGTTAAAAATGGCAACGTGCTTGAATGTACAAGAAAGAGTATTTGAATACTGTCCCACGCAAAGTGTCCTTGGGATCACTCTAATCCTCTCAGGTATGCCACTTTCCCATGGTCCAACCTAACCTCAGAACACACACACACACACGCACACACGCACGCACACACACACACACACACACACACACACACACACACACGCACACACAGGGGAGATTATTAAAGAGACCTCGTGGCACATGGAGGTTCCTGATGGATTTAACATCAGGAATGATTGTTAACTTTTAGGACTAAAAAGACTTGGAGTGACTCCTGAGAAAAACGGAGCTCTTAGCCAGACACATGGATCACATGACAACTGGGCCGCAGCAGCAGGGACCCCTGGGAAAACGGCACAGTGCCATCTCTCAGATCACAAAGACTCAGGAGCCTAGCAGTAATGACGCCGTGCAGCTCTATCATATTTAGGCATGAATGCACCGTTCACATGTGCAGAAGGTTGAAGTGGGTTTTGACGTGAATGTGTGCATCACAGTCAAGTGGTTAAAAAAAAAAAGATAATCACCATGAAATAAATTAAACCTATTAAGAGGAACATATGCTCAAGGTGACAGAAGAAATTAATTTGGCTCAACTATTGAGACCCATACCTCCACCCTGCTATAGGATTTCTACCAAACTAATTATCACGCTCCACTTTCAGAAATAATAAGGAAAGTACTTAATAGGTTAGGATTCAACCCTGCATTCATATGTCCATTTAACATCCCTGCTTTCATGCCTACACACTCTTGCCTTAATGCAATTTCACATCCATGATTTAAAATAGGGGAAGGAATTATATTTCAAGTGGTGTCAGGATTAGAATATACAAGCAGTGATATTAAAATACTGTAAGGTCTTGTCTGTGTGTGTGTGTGTGTGTGTGCGTCGAGCCTTTCTGAGTGGCTGAAGCAGAGGTAAAGATGTTAAATAATGTTTTTGTCACAGTTTAGGACGATGGAGGAATTACAATGAAACCACAGATCTCTGATTAGTCTTCTCTCACTGTATATTAATTTTGCTCCTTCTCTGCTTTCTGCTGGTTCGGAGTTTAATTTTTAAACAGAGCACAGATTATGAAAAGACCCCCAAGTGTGTGCTCCTCCGCCAGCAACCCAAGTCTGTTTATCTAGTCAGCCATTCGCTCCAATTATAACAACATCCAAATGCAACTATTGTTTCATTTCGAACACTCTTTAAAATTAAAATCACTTTTTTGTGTTTTTATCCCCTTACTTACGCGCCACTGAATTTGCATTTCGGCGCCCCAGGCTATGGAGAGAGCGCGAAGTCAAAATGCAGGTTAGGCCAGTTTTGTTCATTATCAGTGCAACAAAAGTTACGCATAAAATAAATGAATAAAAAGCCTGAGCAAGGCCTTAAGATGATCAAAATCATGTTTTTCCTTACTTATTTTTCAGAGAATTTAAACGCAGTGAACATTAATCATTCTGTGAACTACAGCTCGTTATTTACTTTTTTTTATCTAACACACCCTCCTGTCCTTTGCTTACTTCTCCCTTTGAGAGCTCTGTGTCTCTGTGAACGGCAACATGGCGCAAGTCAGGGAGAGAAAAGGAGTCAATATCCCGATGAGGTCTGAGAGGATTACTGTATGTCACTTCCTCCGACTACAGCTCACACTACAAAGTGGACTCCACACACACAGACCCCAAACATCTCCTGTCCCCAAAGGCATCAGCTGAGCTACTGTCAGAAACATCAAAATAAAATAATAAAGAAATAATAAAAGAATTATAGATATACAAAGAGTCTGAGAGGGAGAGGTCTATTAAGTGCTGTGGTTTTCTATTAAACTTTAGTGGAGGCGGGGGAGAAAAGGGGAAGAGGAGTTCACATTATCTAAGAGAATTCCAATTAACACTCTCCCCCTCAGTAATTAGCTACTAAAATAGCTAGCGAACAAACCCAAAATCCCAACCCTGACGCCACCACGCTGCCTAATTAATTCTCAAATCAGGAGCATTCGACGCAGAAAAGAACCTGATACTGTAGATGACAGACAGACTGGTCAGAATAAACCATGAGGACTGCTGTTAAGGTGTAAATTTAAAAAAAACAAAAAAACAAAAAAAACAACATAATACTGGCTGCTGGCTCGTGAGCTCTGTTTTTTGTTTCTCATCCTTTCCTCTGCAACCTTGTCTTACTTCTCTTTTGGATTTTTAAGAGAAAGAAATACTGTAGAGGACTTCCTGTAACTGCACTAGAGTAGAGCTAATTAATAGATACATTTAGTCAGAGGTAGAAAGCAAATACTATTTACCTCCACGAGGAATAAACGTTGGAAAAGTGAGATATAATAAGAGGAGGAGCACGGCGAATGAAGGGAATGAGGGCGGGGAGGCTGAAGCGACATAGCCAGAAAAGCAGATATCTTTTAGCCGCCTGACGCTCATTTGCTCCGTCACTGGTCAGTTCTTCCACTGTTTAATGCAAACAGATGAGGCCTTTTCTCGCTCTTTTTCCAAATCCTTTCTTTTTTAACGGTGGCTTCTTGGCCTCTGCAGTAACGTCAGCACAGCGTCTATTAAAACAGCATGTGTCCCAGACTGCTATACACACACACACACACACACACACACACACACACACAGAAACACACATACCCTCTGCACTTGGGACATTTTTTTGGTGAACTTTTAACCTCTTTCCATGCAGTGACATGTGGGACATAGGGGTTAAGGTGTGCCGAAAGGTTTTACTCACACTATATGTAGATAGAACAAACCCAATCAGAAGTAGGCATCAGTGTAAGCTGTATTAGGATGGTATCTATCTGCGGCTCTTATCAGTGGCCAGTACTGATGGAGAACACGACAGAGATAAACTCAATCAGCCAACAACCCACCTGGACACAAGGTGGGCTGAAAGATCCCACTCTAATAAAACCAGCCTAATTCATCTGCTTTTCAATATGCACATGGCGGCCTGTTTCAATTAGACCTCTAACACGCACACATATACTCGCACGCAACTTATGGACGATACAGTAATTCCAACAATTGCTTTTAATATATTGAGATAGCCATCAGGTAGATTTTACACTGATTTTTGCAGCCCACACACACACACAAACACATGTAAACGAAGTCTCACGCACACACGCGTACTGTAGACACAGTGGCACATTATAAAAAACACATGCTGTCACACGCTGATCTGTATCTGGACAAGTCAAACTGTGATAAAGTCACTCTTCAACTACAGCAATCGATGGAAGTAATTTATTTACCTCACCAGGCAATTTCTGCTCTGTCTTCAGGGAGAAGGAGAGAGGGGGAGAAAGAGGTGGAGAGAAAGAGGGGGAGAGAGACAGAGGGAGATTTGGCAAGCATGTGTGAGTGGTGTGTAAATTAATCTAGCAGCAGTGAGATCCAGAGCCATGTATAAGTCCATAAAACAAGAGGAGGTTAAAGCAGATCACATCATACATACACACATCAGGCAAAGGTCCAACACCAAAACCACTTCTTCCAGAGAGAGAAGAGACATGAAACGTCATCTAGGTTCCATTAATGTGATGTGCTATCCCTGGATGCCACTAAAAAGAGGGAAAAAAAGAACAGTTAAGAGTTCTTTCTCTTCCTTTTTCTTTCTTTCTTGCTTTCTCGCCATTCAAAAGCAACACGCACTGGAGAGAGGCCTGTCCACGGTCCTTAACTTTAACTCAATGAAATAAAAGGCACTTAACTAAGCCTCAATGACTGATACAAACACTGCTGCTGGCTGGTGCTCACACACATGCACACGCACACATGCAGACACACACTTATCCCACCTCCTCAGATGCTCATGCATATGCATGTCCATTGTGATTTATGCATCCTGGTGGGGGTGTGAGCCTATCTGAGAGCAAGGCCAACACACAGGTCAGCTCATTTGTAAATCAGTTGCCTATTTATGGATGTGTATGCGCGAGTGTTTGTGTGTGTATGTGCATATCAGTGGATGTTTGCGGCCATAAATCTGTGCGTATCTGCGTATGGGTAGAGGTCAGCGTTGGAAACAGGCTGATAATCACTGTAGCGCCTTCATTCATTATATTTACTGAATTATTTCCAGCTTCTGCTCTTGGTGTGTGTAAATCACACCAGTTCTGCACTATGGGTTGCCGTCCCTTCACTGTGTGTGTTTGTGTGTGTGTGTGTTCCAAGTCATGTCCGCTGAGTGCTGACTACTTCTGCCAACCAGCGCTGTGACCCTGCCTTCTGCAGCAGGAAGTCACCCAACTTTCTGACCTCTCTTATTATTCCCAGGGAAGGTTGGGGAAAAGCCTTTAGAAAAACGCCCTCCATCAGAATGGCTGTCAGTTAATGGGGTCCCCACGGTCTCTTCTATCTTTTGCACTGGATTATGGGTAAAAATAAGGCCAGGTCTACACCCGAAGAGGTGTTAGGGGTTAAACGTACGTTAATATGTGGCATAATCTGAGCATATAGCCCCCTTTGCACACAAAGTGAAGAAAAATGTGTGTGCTTGCCTTTGTGGAAATTCAGCGGTGTTGCTCCACCCTCCTTCCTTCTCCTCTGAACAACAGATTTGGGCTAATAGGGCAGCTGCTTGTCCCCCCCTCCCCTAAAACCCCGCTATGCTGCTCCCCTTGCAACCCTTCCACCCTGTCTCCCTTCCCAAAAAAAGCCCAGGAGGAAGCCTGTTGTTTTCGACTTGTTTTTGACACGGCTGTGAATGGAAAAGTTCCAACTGGAACGCTCATCCCTGAAAAAGTTGCATTTAATTTGTCCACTATTTTCCTTGAGTGGTGCTTAGGATATATTGCCAAATCATTAAAAAGATAGCAAAGAAAGGAATAAAACACAGTGTACCATGAGGCTGTCTGTTTATCCATCTATCTGGCTGTCTGTCTCTCCTTTTCTTTGCTACGTTGTCAACACAGGCAACAGTATCCCAGAAATAAACCCTGCATTAGGTCGGCCAGCAACCATGGTTTGTAACGTCATCAGTCAAAAACAACAGTTTAGACTCTCCACAATGCAAAAAAATATCATTTGGAAAGACTACAGCAAGTGTCTGGATATACAAAAAAGAAAATATGAAAATATTACAAGCTATTGCAACACAAAAAAATAATACCAGAAGAAACACTATCAAGATAAAACCTTCAAGCACACAATCAATCCCTTGCGGCATGTGTAAGTGAGCTTATAGAGATGTTTAAAATGGATTGGTAGTACAGCGAGTGCACGCCCAATCACACAAGACGGCAGAGTCTGACCTCTGTGTGTGTGAGTGGCAGTGTTTGTTTGCATGTGAGCATGTGTTTGTGTGTGTGTGTGTGTGTGTGTGTGTGTGTGTGTGTGTGTGTGTGTGTGTGTGTGTGTCGGAGGGGGGGGGTGTCCATGAGCGTAACTGGAGCCAAACTGTAAACCATATGCCACTCTCCCTCTGGTGCCAGCCACCCACCCCCGCAAACCAGACAAACACACACGCACACATATGCACAAACGCACATACACACATGCACACACGCAAGAGGCTTCCCTGTAAAAAAAAAAAAAAAAAAAGCCCCTCCACTTCATTAGGAAAGTAAACACAAGTGCTGTCTGAAGTGGCTAATTAGAGACTAATTACTCCCTGCTCGTTACTAATGCAAATTAGATTACGCTGCTTAACTTCCTCGTGTCCACAACGCTGCTGTTAATTGAGGCCTTTTGAAATTAAATTACCCGCTAATTAGCATATCAAAACCATTAATTCAGAGCAAGGAGGGGGAAAAAAACAACAACAAATGCCAAGTTTTGCTAATGCGTTTTGCTAATTGAATATGTACGCTCAATACAGGGGTTTGTGCCAGGAATACCTATTCAGCTGATCAGCGTGCGTGTGCATTGGTGTGTGCGTGTGCGCGTGGAAGCAGCCAGCCAGAAACACCATGCATCATAAGAGCAGCATATAATTAAAGGAACCATTCCATCTCTCCAAACGCTTTGTCAATATTTCCCTCTGAACGCACGACTCCACTGATGTTCAGCGAGCAGTGAGCGAGGGATACAGCAGAGACACAGAGAGAGAGAGGAGTGTGAGAGGGGATGGATATTCATCTCATGAGAGGCAAAAGAGCCACTGTGTGTGAATGTGGAGTGTGTGGTTTTGCAGCGGTATGTGAGCGGGGTTAGCGTTTGTCCACCCTGTAAGCCTTCTTTGAAGTAAGGAACTGCTGCTCTCCTAAAGCCCCAGACCCCCTGCCAGCTCTTTCTCTGCTACCCCCCCCCCCCCACTCTCTCTTCAACTGGCCCCTCTTCACCTCCGTTACAATACCTGTCCAATTAGAGAAACACACACACACACACACGCACATAGAGTCCATACCCACCCACATACACATTTTGCGGCCACTAGCAGGTGAACAGGCCGATCTTTCCCTCAATCAAAGCTGAATCTGTTTTTCTCTCTCTCGCTCGCGGATTAGAAATGGCGAGCATATTCATCGGCCGGGCCTACCTGCTTATGAATAAGAGAGGAGGCACACAGAAAAGCCAGGAGCTATTAGCTACTTTAATCTGCTGACGAAATAAAAGAACCATACATCTAAGGATCCATCTCAGCTTTGCCTGTAAAACCAGCAGAAATAATGTCATTCTGAACAACTCCCCCTTTCCCTTTTCCTAAATATCTATCCAATCAGGGTGCGTGAAAAGCCCTATTCAGGTTGGCCCTTATAAAAGTTTCATCTTATTACACTTTCCAACTTCTCATTTCATTATCCCTATAATGGCAGATGAAAAAAACGAATGGTAAAATTGAGAGGTAGCCATACAAAAAAATTAAATAACCATGATAATTAGATGTAAAGATATTATAATTCCTTTAACAGGATGCATAGAAACTGCTGCTCGACAATATTTGCCCTAATTGCTAGAATTATCATATTAACCAGTTACCATTTGAGTAAGTTGATTAAAAAATTGATTATTCGTCTATTTCTTTTAGGAGTTTCTTAATCAAAATCTTACATCCTTGAAAAATTAATTTGAAGCCGTTTCTTATCAGTTAATTAAATCGGGTTGGAAGTCATTTTTTTCTGTGCGGCATGATTAGAACGGTTCTGTTCTCTTCTGTTCAGACACCATGACGTTAGACGGGGAACTTTTCACTGTCTCATCAAACATTCACAACCACAAGAATAGGACTTCTTTGAAGGGCCCGCCGCCTTTTTTTGCTTCCAAACCTCTGCCTTTCTGATAAATTGTGCTATACCCAATAGATCTTTCTTTCTCGTTAACACATTCTCATTAACGGACAGAGAAAGCGAAAGGAGAGGGGAGTGGAGGGGAAGAGGGGAAGAGAAAAGGAGAGCGGTGAGGGGAGGCAGAGCAGAGTGGAGTGCATGGGGGGGTAAAGGGGGGAAACAAGAGGTGGGAAAAACAGGGCAGAAAAACAGAACCAATGGCAGAGATAAAGTCAAAGGGAAAAATGAATACACTGACAAATTTTACCATGCAATGAAGAAGAAAATGAATAATATAAAGACAGCGCAGGCACACACATACAACGTTGCCTGGGTGACAGCCTTGGGGTGGCCTGAGTTGAGACTAAACAACTAAGAAAGGAGCTAAAACAAGACCTGCTGTTACTACAGAAACAAATGTCTATCTGACCAAAAACTGCTCTACCTCAGTCACTTCAGCTTTAGTTTTTAATTTTATGAAAATAAACATGAAAATAGTATAACGCAGGTGGTGGTGAAAATTGATTTTCCATATATATATGTGTGTATATATATATATGAAATAGATTTTGCTTCGCTCAGTATCGGCAGCTTTAAAGACTACACATCAGAGGGTGACTTCACCTCAGAAAACTAGTTTTCTATTTCTGGGAGAAGACTAATTATAAAGCTCTGCCCCTGGGAAAGAAAAGCCCCTCTTGAAGGAGAGAGGGAGGCAGAGAGTCCATTCAGCACGGGCATCAGTGGAATATAAGTTTGTCTCTCTCTACTTCAGCGAGCAGCAGAGCAGAACCGAACAGATACAGTGTGCTCCACTCATCTGTCCATCCCCGACTCCTCAGGGAGGTATGGGAGGATTGGAGAGGGAGGGAGGGGGTTCAGAAGGAGAATTAAAAGGAGAATCAGTGAGGATACAGAGCGGTATGGTGAGTCTTTCTGATTGGATAATGAATTGAATGATTATTAGAGCACTGCTAGTAAAGTTACGCAGAGATCTCAGCTCGTCATCAGCCAATCAACACGCTCCCTCATCAACCAATCAGACCCCCACCGGGGGGGTGCGGCGGTGAAGGTGTGGGGGCTTTTCTATTTGCTCTTCCATCTGCCTCTCTCCCTACATTTCTCCCTCTCTCTTTCTCTTACAACACGTCATTCTGTCTTTGGTACAGCTGCCCTCATCTTTCTCCGTGGGAGACAGAGAATTCTCAAAGCCACAATTACCGCACAGAACTATCAATTTCCCCTTCTATTAACCCTGTGGGAGGAGAGGGGACCAGGGAGAGGAAGGAGAGAGCAGAGAAGGAGACGAGAGATTCAAATTTGGGATGAAGAGGGGCCACCTTGCTCCCCCCCCCCCCTCGACATCCTCCTCCTAGGGTGCAGTCATGTGTTTGGGCTGAGGGGGGAGAGAATTACACCTCCTCAGGATGAACTTGACCCCACCACTGGAGGTCAAACAAGTTACTATAGAGCACAGGCCCCCCTATCCTCATTACCAGCAAATAGGCCCGGCCACTGTTCCAGTAATGCAGACTGTATGTTAATAAACCAGCGCAAGAACCACAGCGCGGAGCTGTCGAAAGCTAAGAGAGAGATAGACAGCGAGGCAGAGCAGCAAGGGGGAGGATGGAGGGAAAGAGAGGAGAGCAAAAAAGGGCAGAGACGAGAAAGGGGGAGGGAGGGGGCGTGAGCCAGGAGTTGTGTTTCTTAGATCAGCGACTAAGGGCCTGCACGCCGTTACAACGGTCGACTGTGACGGCATGCCTGCTCTCTGTGCTCTGCTCCCCTCTCCTCCTCTTCTTTGCTCTCCCACTTCCCTTCCCACCTCCTCCTCCCTCCACCCATCCCTCCACCCACTCTCCGAGTGAACCCCTGGGGGAGCCGCTCAAACCAAACCCAGCCTTCAGCAAAGTTTCGCAGGCAAAGTTTTCACAAAAGCTCCCAGAAGCCGAACGCCTGCCTGACACCACGAAGCATGCCAGGGTTTCACTGCCACTCGCCCTCCCTCCTGTCCTCTTTTTTTGAACTTTAGTCCTTCTTTCCTCGCTCAGTCCCCTCCTTTGTTTATGCCGACTACTTTTCCGAGGCTAATGCGCTGTTCCAGACTGACCTTTAGACAATGGAAACCTGCAGCAGCAGAAGTTGCCGATTAGGGCTACAGGTTGCATATGGCAGCGCTGACCTTCACTGGGCAAATGAGCATTGTGGTATCTGCTAATCCAACAACCCAATGGCCACATTTCAACCTGATATTAAATGCCCTTAGTCCCTAAAGAAGAAATCCTGTGCTGATTGTAAATCCATCAAAACAAAGTCTCATGCTTCCCTGCAAACAATAAGGAAAAAATGCAAAATAGAAATCTGTGAAACAGTTGAATTTAATTCGCTGTCATTTCTTGTTTTCGTCTGTTTTTACACTGAGGCCAAATCGTTTCGTGCAGGTACAAGCAGGCTTGCTGACAAAATGGACGGACTGAGCAAAATTGATCAACATAATTCAACAAATTTTTCTTACGCTGCACTGAACTCGTTCTCTGAACGAGTAAAAGCACACTTAAAGTTTACAAATCAGAATGTGCGAATGTAACGCAGTAACAGCTTCCTGCCTCTCTTGCATAAAATTTGCTTGCACTCAACTAGAGCAAAATATTTTCTTTCACAAAAAGATTTAATGAAGAAAAATTTAGAGTTTGAAATTTCCCCTTTTGAATTTTCCTATGATGTTTTCAATTTGTTGTTCAAAAAAAGCAAACACACACTCACACTCACACACACACACACACACACACACACACACACACACACACACACACACACACACACACACACGCACACACGCGCGCACGCAATCAGCTTCTGTTGAAAGGGCTATTGATTGACCTTGCACTGTCTTGTCATTTCAGTCATACAGAATAAATTATTTTTATTGAAATTGGGCCTGAGGAGAGGCAGCAAATGTTGGAGGTAAACTGTGATGACAGCTTGGATGTAATGAAGAGACTGAGGGAACACAGAGCCGTGATAATTAGAGACAACAGGCATGACAGGGAGAGGAGGAAAGAGAGAGAGCACAGACGGTGGAGGGGGGGTAGATGGACAGGAGAAAGTGCAACAGAATACGAGGCGAGGAGGAGAAAAGAGGGACAGCGAGCGTTGAGTCCTTCACAGCGAGTGACTATCGGAGCTCCGACAGGGAAAAGAACACTTTCCGGCCAACCACCGACCAGAACTGAAGGCAGCCCTTGCAGCTGCAGGCACGCATGCTGTGTCATACATCCTTCGCAATGCATGAAAAAAAAAGTAAAAATCAAAGTTCAAAAAAGACTGATAAAATTGTCTTTTTTAGTTTACGTTTGACTCGTTAGAAGTCGACCAAAATTGTCTGTGGCAGGAGGGAAAACGTCTGGGTTTAAACACTGCGTTGTGTCTTTGTAGATACAGTGGAGCAGTGAGCATGTGACAGCAGTATATTCGAATGATGTTTTTTTTCCTCTTTCAATCCAGGAAAAAATAGTTTTAATTAATTGTTAAAAGAAAGAAATAATGGTATTTTTCATTTTAAAACTTGAATTGATGTATTGAAGTTAAAAAAAAAAAAGAAAAACTATGGTACATGAAAAAAAAACAATTAGAAAACTTTTCTTTAATTAACATGAAATCTGATAACGGTAAATATATTTGAACAGTATCATATGCAGTCCGTTAAGAGTAATTTGCAAATTACCTTGGTTTGGATCAAAAGCTGCAGTTCTCTTTTCTTACTTTTTAACCTCTTTTCTTCTTGTTTTTCACTGCTTTCTCTCTGATTTCCTCTCCTCTCACCCCCTGACCAACATTCTGCCAGCAAACAGCTAACACTGCTTCAAAGGCCAGCAGCCCACAACGCACACACACACACACACACACACACACACACACACACACACACACACACACACACACACACACACACACACACACACACACACACTCTCTGACTTCTCTATCCTCAGGAACATGAGAGCTGGCTCTGATTCACAGGCTGGTAAAGCTGTGGTGGACAGCAATCTTGATCTGGCAGGATTAGGCTACTTTTATATCCCCGAGAGCCACGGGGAGGAGAAATGGAGGGAGGTGAGTGTGCATGTGGAGGGGGGGACTAAAAGCCTTCTACAAATGTCAGACAACGACCGGTGACCAGGGGTTGCAGACATCCACACTCACACACACACGCCAGTTCACACACTCGTAAACACTCCTGAAAACGCCCAAAGTGCCACCCAGAAAAGAGACTCATCACTCTCCGTCTCATCAGTTGGAGGAAGAAGGGACGTGGGGGCAAGAAGGGGAGCAAAGGAGGAGACGGCGGAGGAGGGAGCGAGGGAAGGAAGGAGGGAGCAAAAGAGGGAGGGAGCGAGGGGGGATTACACAATTATTCAGATAACAGCTGGGTATAATCTAGTGGCAGATGTCTCTTGGTCAACAATGCCCACCACACACAGGCGCGCATGTGTATGCGCACACACACTAACAGAGTTTCAATGCTCAGCGAGCAGCCACAGAGCGTAAAAAAAAGAAAAGAAAAAAAAAAAACCTCCGCGAATGAACCTGCACACAACTACTCTCCACTGCTCTGTCTGGGAAAGTTTTTTATCTCTGATGCACATGAGACAATCTATAAAAATAATGACAGAGAGCCTGTTTTCTCCAGAACAGCGAAACGTCTAAAACAAATACACACGCAAGTTGGGAAAGTGACGACCTGTTTGCTTTTCTTCTCCTCCGACAGCCGCCTGAAAAACAAAACCTAAAACCTGAGGAATTCTGTCCGAGGAGGAGAGAGGTGGAGGGTCACCCGTTGACTGACAGTTAATTGTGGTTGCGCACGCACGCACACAATAAGCGCACACACATGCAGAGCAGCATCCCTCTCTTCTGTGAGCGATCTCCAAGGCTCCCGATAGTGGCTCTAGCAGTCACCATCCTCCCCTCCTGCCTCCCATTCCCCTCCCCTCTCTGAAAGGGCACTATAGAAGCCATAGTGTCTGCACCCCACTGGGCAAAGTCTGTACAGTCGCTTCCTCTTGAGAGCCACAGCAGAAGTAAGAAGACAGAGACACAGAGAGCCTTTGCTATGGGCAAAATCACATTCACCACAGTCACTTTTAAAGTGATCCCTCAATATTTCTTCCAGAAGTTCTGAAAAAGTAAAATCCCAACTTCTTTTCCGTTTCTAACGCAAACAAATCTTCATGTGAGGTTAGGCGCTGTGGAGGAGGAAGGCCCAAGCAAGCGGCGAGAGCGAGCTCTGTCAATCCGTCAAACCCGGCAGCCTATTGTGATTTAGTTTAACACTGGTTAACAGCTCGTCCTGTCAGGGGATGGATCATCCCACGGCGCCTCACATGCTAATAGCTTAAGTAGGCATCCCATGTCCCCCGGAACTAATACCATAAATACTAATACCATAAAAGAGCAGCGCACGCCAACGCTCCAGCCTCACTTTCGCCTGCGTTAGCCAACATCCCTGATACTTTACGGATTAGAAAACATAATGAGATGCATTTAAATGGTTATTACCTCCCCGGTCCAGGATGGCAAGGAACAGGGACGAGGGGAAATACTGCATCGCTAATTTCCTATCATCATATGTTAATGTTAAAGTCATCCTGGTTGAAGCAATTCGAATATTCTGATGCAAATCAAAAAACTCCCCCCAAAAAAGCTAAAATAAATCAGATTAATGGCAGGTCTGATAACTGCAGTCAGACAGACACATCGGGAATCAACTGAAAAGGAAATGAGCAAACTGATGAGCAGAGAAATCTGAATTTGAGGAATTTACATCAAGAACTCAGAGAGAATAACACGGAAAACTGATTTGAGTTCAGTCCGGTTGCAGTTGAGTTTATGGACCTGGATGTGAGTCCCAGCGCGCTCATCGTCTTCTGTGAATCTCAGCATTTTATCGGAGCGCTCATTCGTCCGCTCGGCAAATTTTACCGCCGCAGCACCACGGACAAACGGGCACTCAAGAGCTGTGTAACGCTCCTCCGCAGTCAGACGGTTTATGCAATGTGCAAAATGTGTGTACACACGCGTCTGTGTGTGCGTATCCCTAACATTCTCTCGCCCTGCGCTTCACAGCTGTCACCTACCCTTCACAGCCATCCTTTTCAATACACATTAAAGCAGTGCTGCAGAAAGTTTAGTCACATTGTTGTTCTGAACGAAGCTTTCCACTGATCTGCTCCCTCGGTTCCCCCGCTCGATTGACGGCTGCCCTGTCAGTTTGTCGCAGCGCTTTAGAAAACACCAACGGCTCTCTGATGAAGTGCTTACAAAAGGTCATAGGGTGGAGGCGATGGAGGGGAGGGGAGCCGACTACTGAGAGAGGGAGGCAGAGGAAAAGGAAAGGGAGACGGGACAGAGTGAAGGAAAATCCATAACACAAATACAGCTGTCAGAAGCAATGCAGAGTTAGCAGGGGACACGACGACTGATGAGAGCTTTTTCATGAAGATGCTCCGCTTGAGCACAACAGGCGTTCTCTTAGATTTTCTACACACAACACTGCTTGGGGATCTTTTTTTTCTGCTTCTGCTGACCATCTCGTGTGCTCCACCTGGCTGTGCCACTGACCTAATGATCCCACGTGACTCTTTCTCTCTGTCTGTGAAATCAGACTTGATAGATCCAACTGCCTGACTTCACGATCTGCTCTCATTCCCCCAGACTCGGCAGCCACAGCCCTCTCCTTCAGCTGCAGCCATGGCCTCAGGTGCCAAGCGCACTCTGGAGAAGCTGATCTAATGCTTCCTCAGCTATAATGACCAAAGCCTGAAACCTCTCGTGCTGTCGTTTCCCCTCGCTTCTACCAGCCTTTCGCTCATATGTTCTATCTCTCTGTGCGTCCCTCTCCTGCTTCCCTTTCCCCTCCCTGCCCATAGGAAACAGTCTCTTCCGCTCTGAGCTGTTGGGTCACTCCTTCCCACATCCATCAGCTGTTAATGGGCCAGTGCTCTGTGGAGCTGGGGGAACATCTCATCCCTTCTACCCCCCCAACGCATAGACAGTCACATAGAAAAACTCATCTGAGAGGTATGGACATGTTAATGACCACAGGCTAAACCAGTGTGTCAGGCAAAATGATTGCCTTATCAATCAGATGGAGAGAAGTGTGTAAATTTTAAAGAATTAGGTTGGGACTGCGAGCGCTGCTGCTGTCACCTCATATGCAACGACAACTCTTTCAAAAAGACACAAAAGGCAAAAGAAAAGGCAACAAAAGACAACAACTGCTCTGCCTCTGTCTCACAGGTGGTCAGCCTCCTACAGACCGCTAAAGGCATCTTACCGCTCTCCTTCTCTGCTGTCCCGCAACTTTGCTGTGCGACAGCGCCTTCTGACCCATCATAAAGACAAATCTCATGTTTGAAAAATGTGCAGGATTTATGATATGCACACACACAGACAGACACACACACACACATACACATAAGTATTCAGCCCTCAGCCTCTCCTAAATAACAGGTTCAATTAGAACCACATGTATAATCAGGCCTCAGTCTAAAGCAATGTGGCGGCAGTTTCACTGTGCAGTCAATCACTTGAATACACAACCAGAGCAGTCCCTCACTTGCTGGCTACCCATGAAGAACAACACCTTCATTTAATCCATTAATTTATCAATTATATTTCATGAACATATTTTAAAGAGGTAACAAGCCCATTACTGCTATTTGAATGATACTCAGTGGCTACATACGGAGACGCGTAGCTTTCCATTTTCCTTCGTTTTATATCACTAAAAAAAGAACACTTCTGCTGCATAAAAATCACACATACACCACATTCAAATGTCTCACTTTAAAACATAATTATGCGGTTGTTACAACCTGTGGAATATCTTATCCGATTTCCACATTTACAAGCCCACGACACATTTCAGCTCAAATGCGCACACATCTTGCAATAACGGCAGCTTCAGGACCAACACTTGAAATGATTCCATTTAAAAATGTGCTCTCGCTCCCTGCGCGGGAATATTTTCGCTTTTCTCAAACCCCATCTAAAGGATATTGAAAATTTAACCATTTCAGCTTTTAAGCAGGTGATGCACTAAGTGCTGCAATAGAAGTAAACCAGTGAGTATCTATCACAGGTCAAACCCTACATGTATAGCAGAGTCGTATACGGGTGCTCTTCAACATCACTTTGGAGCCAAAAGCCCACTCAGACTTGTGGGTTTGGGATAGCAGGAGGGCTTTAATGAAGAGAGCGCCAGAGATGGAGAGACGGACAGGCGAGCCATCAACGCTACCGACGCACAGGACATTTAAAACTTCAAATACTGTCCATTTTCACTCAAGCAGGACAGGTGAATTGAGAAAAAAGCACTCCTGTGTACACATACCCCCACTCAGATATATACACCCTTCCACACATACATTCACACAGGCTCATGCTGGAGGTAAGGACTCTCTGAGTGAGTTTATGGACTAACACAATCATATTGGTGGCTTTTAATCCCGCTGAAGGGGTTTTAAAGCGCATGAGATTCACAGCCATTACTGGCTGTCTCTAGACGGTCTCACGCGTGGCTCGAGTCACACACAGCGGCACACAGTCACTTTCCTCAGGACCGAGCTGAAAATCATCATTTAAGTAATGTGTCAGTAAGCATAACAGAAAAACAACTGAGTGTTGGAGAGCAGAGTCTGCGAAAAATCAGCAGTGTGCGAGCGTCTCTCGCAAACAATGAAAGAAAACAGGACATGGAAAAGACACAGCTGTCGAGAGAGGAGGGGGAAAAAAGCAAAGAAGGAAAAGAGTCGGAGCAAGTCAGATGAGAAAAGGTGGCAACGCTGAGGCAAACACACAGACACGGACGCACAATAGCCGACAGAGAGCAGAGAGAGTCAATCTGTCTCTGACACCTCTGGCTTCCTGCACACGTACTCTCTCTTTTACCCAAATAACTACTTCTGCCTCTCAAATACTCTTTTGTTCATTGTCTCCTATTATATTTCCATGAAAAGCCTGTCACTGATGTGATAGCCCATCAACGAGCAAAGCACTACACAGAAACAATAACTTTACAGTGAGTTTGTGGGCAAGTGCTGAAATAGAAGCGAGGGATTATAAAAAATGGAGCTCTGTCCTTAATCTCGCTGTTCTCCCTGAGCTGCACTGCAGGGTTTTTTTTGTGGCATTTCCTCATCGATATTAAATGAAAAACCTCCCAATAACTAAATTGTGTGACGGCGTGTATTTTGTTGGACACCGTACCTTCAACTCTGAACATCGTTCTTTTAACTGAGACATCTCAGCTGCTCAGCCCTCACTGCACCACAGATAAATTAAGCAGCTGGAGGAACATGTAGCAACAAGAGTGATCATTTTTTAAAAAGAAAATCAAAGTCAAAACTGGCTGAGTTATTTTTTCCAGACTTCGGGGGAAATCGTTTCAGCCATTTGAGCATATTAGACAAATCTAAAAAGAAAGATCTGAGATAGATGCATTCAGGGTCAGTGCCAGCACGCAATTGTGTACATTATTTGCACACTATTAAAATTGTATTCTGGTATGCAAATAAAACACATTTAGCTTATGTCTATGATAAAATGACTATTAAACATCTTAAAATTCTGATCTAATTTTGTTGATTTAAATAAACTGCCATAGGAGGGTGTGAGCACTGTTGTGCATTAAAAACAAAAAAAAAATACTGTGCAGGTTTAATTAAGCTTAATTCATGCAGGTGAAATAAAGGTGTTTTTTTTTTTGTTTTTTTTTTTAAATTCTGCATATACTTTACACCAAGGGCTCCGAGCCACCACAAAATACCTGCTTTCCTGTCTGACACCACAAACTTGACAAGGTCATAAAACGTGATGAAGAGCTTTTTCATTCCCGCTGGATCTTCTATTAAAGTGCAATTAAAAGTGTGTCATCGCGTCGCGGAAATGCCACCACAGAGGACAGGAGGGGGAGGAGGGGGGAGACACAACAGGACACAGTAAATAAAATTAATTATGCCAAATGCCCCGGCGCCCATCAATCACGGAGCAATAATGCCCGTGTCAGGGTGTGCACCCACACGGCCTGTATGCTTTTCTCTCAATGACAGACAACTAACAGCAATTAATTGTCATTTCATCTCTCCCTGGTTTTGTTTTTTTTTTTTTTTCGTCTGCAGCTTTTCCATCATGCGGGACCTGAGTCCATCTGAGCAGCGGGATGTGCTGGCTGGTGTTTGATATTTGACGAGGAGAGTTTCATTTGAAGAAAGGAAAAAGGAAAAGAACAACTTTAATTTTCACACTCAAGCTGATGTTAGACATTTTGTGCTGTGCGCAGTTTGGCAAATTAAAGGCGAGTTTAAACTGTTTATGTCATTACAATATGTTATTTAAAAAAATTATAGTGCCGGTGATAAGTTTTTTTTTTCCTCTTTTTCTCGAGGAAGAAAAGATCATTTTCCTTTGTGGTGCAGGCCTACTTTCAGGCGGTTTATGACTGCAATAAGAAGGGAAAAACATGGGTCATCCAGAGGTTCTGGTACAGACTTCAACCCCCTCAATTTCTAAATTTATAATATTGCCTGAGTCAACTCTAAATATGTGGGAATATTTTTATATTTCATCACCAAAAGAATATCATGTGTTCTTTCCCCCATGCAGTCAGCCTTATTTCTGGATGACAAAAACAGACTAATACGCATCAGTGTTATAACGCACTAATTTCCCACAACACCATAGATTAGATCCGTTTTAATATGATCATCTTTTAAACTGGAATTCAACTTTTACCGTGCATGAACAACTTTCCTCCGCGTCCTGTTGCTCAGACACGCCTCTGTTTATCGCTTCTTTATTTAATCCGCGGAGACAATACGCAAAAATCGCACAAAAAACAAAAAACAAAAAACTCAGTGAGGTCAAACACCGCGGCTGCAATTTCAAAAGTCAAAATCCTTTGAAAAGAAAGTATTGTCCTCTGACCTATTGACTGTCCACAAGAAGGCTTTTTTCTGCCTTAAGGCGAGGGCTCTATTATCTCCACAGAGGGCTGTGATGCCATTTTTGGTCATTTCAGAGGCTATTCTTTAATTAACAAAAACCAAAATGAACATATTTAAAGACAGTGTTTAACGGCTTGGAGAGAGCCGACACAGCGATGACAAAGCGTTCAGGCGGCTGCGTAAAATTATCACCACATAACCTCCGCCGGTGTTTATTATCAAATCCCTTAACGAGGCTTATTGACAGGGACGCGGAGTAAAGTTTGTTGCCTCCATTCAGATCCACTCCCGACATCTTGGTCTAACCTGTGAGAGGGGGGAAAACTTTGTGCTGTCTCTGGAGCGAACACTTCGGACACTTTCTATAAGCGCCGGAGCCTCGATCACCTCTAACAGTTCAAATAAAATGCGCCATCCCATTAAAAAAAGCAGCCAACTGGAAATAAACTACATTTTGACTGCGCGTATTCACACGTGTGCCAGCGGCGAGGCGGTCGAAAGCAACTCACTCCACCGTCTGTCTATTGAGGAAAAGTGGACAGATGAAGACAGCGGAGACAGAGGATTTTTAAAAAACGTGGCTGTGAGTTTAACGATCAACAGTCCGGCGAAAAGTTAAAGTGAAACACGGACGGAGGCAAGTCTGTGCCCCGCTGTACAATACTCTATAAGACCCTGCTGCGCTGTGAGGCTGACTTGGAGGAGTTTCACAAACAATGTGCCATGAAAAGTTGCAGTTCGATGTTTTTGGTAAACAAACGTGTGTCGGAGAGTTTCAATGGAAGCACAGAAAGAGTGAGGAAGATAATAAAAAAGGTGGCGGTGAGGAGGAGGAGGGGGGGAGAGGAAAGTGTAGATAATGCATCAACCTGTTCTCTTGTTTTCTGAAGAAGTCAACTTTCACGCCAGTGGTTGGACCATGTGGACAGCCCGCTTCTGCTCCTCAAGCCCCCGGCGCGTCCACTCTCTCGCGGCGACAAAAGGGGGACACAAACCGACGGGAAGAAAAAAAATTCAAAAAAAAAAAAAAAAAAAAATGGAAAGAAAAAGAGAGGAGAGAGAGAGACAGAGAAATCTAGGATCTAAGACCGCAGGACCATTACTTTAAACGACAAAAGCGTGCTCGTTAGTCCTTTCCTTTTCCCTTTTGTGTGCGTCCTCTCTCCTCGGAGTGGCCCCTCTGGAGTGAAGTCAGAACAATACTGCCGCTAAAACTCTGGCACTGTGCGCAAGTTGCCGCGGCGAAAGAGCGCAGCTTCTCGTCTTATTTTGTTGCGTCTGCCTCCCCCGCTATCTCTTCAAGAGGCTTATTCAGCGCGAATAACCTCTCCACCGGTCCTCACTTTTTGGCATCCCGTCTGTTACTTGCTCGTCCGCTGGAAATCAGGGTTGAATCACCAGGGCTGTATGTGTGTACACGAGTGTGGAGTGTGTGTGCGTGTAAGTGTGTGTGTATGTATGTGTGTGGTGTTGCGGGGGGACAGTTTGCTGCGCTACCGTAATGCCTCTAAAGCAGGTGCGCGTTTTCATCGCTGCCCTATCCTCGCAAAGCCCTGGCGCACAATAAGGAAACAGCAATCGGCGAGAGAGGTCTCTCTCTCTCCCTCCCTCTCTCCCAGTGTGTGTGTGTGTGTGTGTGTGTGTGTGTGTGTGTGTGTGTGTGTGTGTGAGGGGAAGGCACTGATCTTTTGACCTCTCTTTGCATCCCGGCTGAGTTGTGCTATTGTGGAGGCAGAGAGGAACAGATGTTAGCCTGCTCTCGGTTTGAGCTCAGAAACCGTCAGAAACAAAGCATGATCACCCAAACACAAGTAGTCTACTATTAAACGTTTTGGATTTGGTACACATCTAAATTTCATAGATTGATTCACATGTGTTGGACTGGTAAATAAAAACAGAGGTAAACAACTGCCTCTATAATCTGCATGAAACAGAAGTTTAAAAGTATGAATCTTGTCTTTTTATACTTTTTTTTTTGCACTTGACAGACTTACTCTGACGTAACTTTCAACTTCTTTCACACTGAGTGGTGGCACATATCGATTCACGCCAAGCAGATTTATGCCAACATGAGAAATGTTGTATTCCACAAATAAAAAATAAGCATAAAAGCCCTTTAAGTGGGTTCACTCTTGTTATCCACTCACCTCGCAAACAGACAGTTAAATAGTGATTTTAAAATTTTTTACTGTCTGCCTTCCTCACTACGTCCTTTATGTATTTTGGAAGCTTGACAAGTCCTTTTGCACAGTTATTACCACGTTTTTTCCCCCACCAGCACATTCATTTACTAATTGACAGCATAATCAGTGTTGAGATTACTGTCTATGATGAAATTTGGAAATTACATCATACCTGTCGCTACAAAAAAAAAAAGTGTGGAAAAAAAAAGTGCCATAACTCATAAGAAGATCTTGGAATAATTTTGCTTTGGCCATTAAATGGGATTCTGCCCTCCTGCCTTTTCTCTATCTAAGCTTTTACCATTGGAAAATGATGGCAGTCCATCACAGCGCCACCCAACAATGAGCCATGACTGCAGTAAATCACAACACATTCATTAGCGCGATCAATACCACTAAAAATATGTGTGTCCGCATGTGTGTGTGCGTGCAAATGTTTGCGTGTGTGTTTGTGTGCGGGAGTGTGTATGAGTGGCCATATATTCTTCTACTCGCTCACCTCTCCTCTGAGCCTGACACATTTTGTTATATGTCTCCGATGGATCTCTGATGAACTGACAGGTGCTAATGTGAGCAACTGGATGGTGATGAGCGATGCTTTTTTAAGTGGCTGTTATCATGAAGGTGCACTTTCAAGTTCGGTGGACAAAAATCGGAGGTAAAAGAAAGTTTAGAAGTGAACCCCAGCGGGTGTGCGCGTAGTTCTTTCAAATCCTTATGGCGACAAACGGCCTGAATCCGATCACTGAGAAGCACAGCAGGGAGAGGAGAAACTGAATATCCTTGCGCTTGTTGTTGTGTAACTGTTGACATTTTTACTAAAGATATCAATCACCCCCGTCTGTTTGGGGAATCATGATTTGTTGGTTGTTTGTCTGTTTTGGCTAACAGTTGCATAAAATCTCGAGCTCAAACAGAGCACACGAAACCCAGTGGGACTCTGTGTTCTGGCATGGCCCAAATAAATCTGATCCAGGCCAGGCTGAAGCAGGCCAAGTATGAAACTGGATCAAAATAGAGCTGGCCTGGACTTCTTAAGTCAACACCTTCATTCTTGTTCTTGGTGAAAGGAGAAAAACGCCGTTTGGCCCTCTCGCCCTTCTCTTATTCCCATTTAGGAACCCTTCTCCCCCTGTTAATCAGGGGGAATAATTATCAAAGTGGACAGGTAATTAAATTAAAACATAAGTGGCTACATGAGCTGGGTTGGCTGTACTACAAGGTTTTCCCTGGCTTAATTAAAGAGAAATATGGGAGTGCTCACCCACAGTGTCACAGAGCTGGTAAAAATGAGAAAAAAGCTCCTGCCACTAACCTGAATAACTCAATCTGATCCCTTAAACGCAGGATCTTGGATCGAGAAGAAAAAAGCGGTGACTCCCGTCTGTGTGTGTATGTAGGAGGAAAAAAAAATTCTTCTTCACTGCTCATTCCCGAGCGCATCAGTTCCACAGACCGTGTTGTTTGTTTGCGTATGAGAGCAAAAGCATATGTGTGGCAGCGAGCGTGAGGCGAGGGAGTGCAGAATGTGTGGTAGGCGCATTACAAAAAAAAAAAAAACAACTTGTGAGCTTTAGCAGCCATCTGGGAATAATGTTGTAAAATAAAGCTACAATAAAATTAAACTTACTGCTGTTGATGTTTACAAACAACCCCCACAAAATCCCCACAATGCCTTGAGAGTCAAACCCAGAGACAGGCCTAAAACACACGCACGCACACACGCACACACACACACACACACACACACACACACACACACACACACACACACACACACAAATACAAATAAACAGACCCAGAGCGGGAAAGCAGCGTACAGACCAAATTACCCAAACATTCACAAACATGCTCATATGTGCCCACGCCCACTTTGGTACACATATGAGTGTGCATGTTTACAAATAAAGGCAATGTGGGAAGGCTGCATACACACACTCACATAAACAAACACACACACGCACAAACATACCACTGCCGCCTCTGTGGTTATGCAAAGACAACAGAGGACCGTGGCTCTGAAAACACCACTGCTATCTCAGGGCTGGGTGTGTTACAATAATATCACTTGTACCTGTGATCAACATGTGTGTTTGTGAGTGTGTGTGTGTGTGTGTGTGTGTGTGTGTGTGTGTGTGTGTGTGTGTGTGTGTGTGTGTGTGTGGCCTCAGCGCAGACAGTTGCATCTGCATCAGACTCTGAATATGTACTGATTGGTGGGAGGATCACAGCCAATCAACACCTGCTTCCCATTAGCAGATGCTTCATAAACATGTTTACTGTTACAGCTGCTCCGCATCTCTCACACACACACACACACACACACACACACACACACACACACACACACACACACACACACACACACACACACACACACACACACTAAAGCGAACCAGAGAGAGACAGACGTGTTAAGAAAATGTGTTTATCACTACTCTCTCCTTGTCTTGGCCTTTAGTTGGAAGGGAATAATTAGGGAGTCCCAGCCAAGGCAGTGGTGTACGTGTTAACAAGCTGTTTTAACACACACTCACACACTTCTTCCCACATGCAGGGACAGCCAGGGAGAGCGAGAGAGGATCTTATTCTACGCCTTGAGGACTCACTTCACTTTACAGCACTTGTGACCCAGCGGTGGAGTCCAGGAACAAGCCTCGAGCCGGGACTTGTGTGCGCATACGCAACAGGTACACACTCACATCAACGAGGATCCGACACAAAAAGTCAAGGTTGCTGGAGAAAGAGTTAAAGAAGTAAGAGAGGGGAAACTTCTCATCCTCCAACATGAATACATCGTGCTCTTTGAGAGAAAATCACCATAAAAAAGAATTCTTCCTTTACTTAAGAAAGGGAAGAAATGTCTGTATGGATGAAGGATTAACCGCCCAAGTAGCTGTTAAATCAAGGATAGAGAGGGATTTCCATTGTAATGCATACCAACTTATTTTAACTTTCTTGGCAAAGTCAATATTGCTATCTTACTATTTTGTGCATTAAGCGCCAGATCGGATTTTGATTTATGGTTTTCTCTTGTTTTTAACATTTTCGTCACACACACTCAGTTTTGTTTTGAGTTTTGTGTTTGCGAGATAAGATGCACACAGCTCATCGGCAATGATGCATCAGAGAGCAAATTTCTGTTTGTCTTCTGATGCTTTGGCAGTAAAGTCATTTCATTACACCACACAAATGTACACACACATGCATGCAACTAAAATATGATACACAATAAAACAACCGGGGTAAAAATGGACCCAGTTTGGGTCAATATGACACAGAAGCAATATCAATGGGCACCCAATGTGTGACCCAGCGTTAGTACTATTTTTATATGACTGTTGGGTTAATATATCAAAATGTCCCCTTGTCTCAGGTGGTTTTCTGCCCACGGGCACTGGCTAGAGTTAACCCATTCTTGGTTCGTTCTTTTTCGTTTTGAATGCCATATGCACTCATTTTATAAAACATTTGTGATGGTTTTAAGGTAAAACTTGAGCTTATTGCATCTAATTTTGTGTTTAAATAAGCATGTTTAAGTCTGGGTAATGGCAGCGATAGAAAAACAGCACTAACATTGGGCCAAATCAACCTTGGCACTGCGTTAAGCTCACCCAGCATTTCTTCTGTGCTACATTTGTTCCAACTGGGTCAATTGTGATCCAGTGATCTTTAGTGTGCGGCGCTCTGTGACATGGCCTCCGTGACGCTACATGCAGGTTGCAGAACTGTGCCAGTCTTCATGTGTGTCTGTCTGTTTGGGTGTAACTTAATACAGCAGATTTAGGAAATAACCCTGAAACTCCATCCCTTCGTCTGCTCCCATGCAGGACATACAAACACACGTGAAAAAGACACACAAACTCACACACGCACAAACACTCGGAGGCTTCCAGTCCCTCCCTCGGTGCGATCTTGTATCAAAGCAAACAAATGACATGCTGTCTTCTCCTCCGTCCCCCCACTGTCTTTTTTGATGTGTGGTTGTGTAAAATGACACGCCGTATCTCTCAAGCTGACATTATCACTCGCCGGCGCGCTCACATCTTCCGGCCGCACGCCTTTCCCACAGGACTCTCTACAGCAGGGGTCTTTGTCTCCGAAAGCATCGCACATGCAGGCACAGAGGCACATGTGCGCACGCACACACACACACACACACACACACACACAGTGAAAGATGGGGAAAAGCCTCTATGATTTTATTACCTTTGCATTGTGTGCTGTCAGTGACTGGTTCAAGGAATGAGACAGTGAGGCTATAGGATGGAAGAATGAGCGGAAGGATGGGATGAGATTGGCTTTCTTTTTAGTGTGTGTGTGTGTGTGTGTGTGTGTGTGTGTGTGTGTGTGTGTGTGTGTGTGTGTGTGTTTTCTGAAAATGTGACGTGTGGCATTTCTCTGCTGAAGATTTTTAATGCACGGGAGAGAGATGTAACCCGGAGAGCTCTGTCACATTAGTGCGGCCATCAGCGTTAAGCTGACGTACAGAACAACCCTGATACAATAACCAGCTCAGGACTCGATCATGCATGTTGCCATAAGTTGATAGATGGCAGGAAAAAGTGCAGACAAATGAAGGAAAGAAAGCAAAAAAAGAGAATTTATGAGGAGAGAACGAGGACAGATTTAAATCTATCAATATATACCGCGAGGGGGACGAAATACCAACAGGGAATAGAACTGAAAAAATGTCAAAGTGCAAAACAGCAAAAGAAAAGAAAATGCGTGATTACTACCAGGTCGATGGAGACACAATAGCCTCATAAATCTACGCTGGATGTGGAACTCCTTGCCCTTTGACACAATGTACTTCAAAACCGCGACAATTGAGACACAAAAACATTAAATGAAAGCACTATAGAGTCTTTGACATTGAAAACACATAGATTTTTTCTTTTTTTTTCCAAACAAGCCACAAGTTCACTCATTTGAGCTGAATAAAATAAAAAACATTTAATGTCCTGCAGTATTAACAACCTTGGAAGCTTCACATCACTGAATGCAATATGTGCGTTTTTTTTTTTTTTTTTTTTTTTATGGAATTCACTATAACAGTTATTGACATTTACCAGATTTGTTTGTATATGTGAACTGTGGTTGTGAAAGGCTCAATGATTTCTTTTGACCTACACATCTCAGTTCAACTAGACTATTCATCTCCTCTTCTTTAACATCTCTTGCCGGCTTAAAGAATACAAGACGTAATGTCAGTGGTTTCACTAACAATGATACCGCAGGGGACTGTTTATGAATGTAACTCACTTTTTTATTTTTCTGCAAGAGCGTCCTTGTAATTTGTTTTTAAAATATAAACACAGATGGACAGAAAAACATATTTCTCCAGCCTTTCAAATGTTCATGCTTTTATTCCGCTTTTCTTTCTGACTGTATTTAAAGTGTAATAAAACTGACTGGATTGTAAGGTATCGCATGAATTGGAAAAAACTTCATAGATTTATGTCATAGCTTAATGCTGATGTGTTATAAGGTTTTAGAGAATTAAAACTTGCTACGTAAATCTGAAAACTTCTACGTTCACAAACAATCCAGACGCCTGTGAAGTAAAAATGACTGTAACACATCGTACTGTATGTGAAAAATTCCACATTATATTCCATCAGCCTCTGGTTGTACAGGTCAGTCTGTATATGTGTGTGTGTAAGTGTGTGTGTGCAGTGCAGGGAGAAAGAAAAAGAGAGACGGTGAAGGGCATCGGAGGTCGTCAAATTGCCACAGTGCTTTTTGTCCTGTCAAACGCTCACGTGAGCCAGACTTGAGTGAATTTCAATAATCATCCTGAAGGACTTTTCTTCTTGGGCCACATTCTGCTAAATGTATCTCTCTGCTTCTAATTCCCCTTCACAATACGTCTGGCTCAGGCTACTCATCATGTCATTGGTCCCTTTTCTATTCCCCTGTGTTTGATTCTGACAAATACACGGATTATCGGCCAGGGGGATTTTTAAATATATGGCTAATGTGAGCTTTCATGCCTGTGCTTTAATCTGCTGAGTATTTAAAACCAATCTTAAGGACGGGAGAAAACGCAGAGGTCAGGCTTTTTCCGCGCCCGGTGCCGGAGAAAAGAGAGGGAGCGAGATTGGGAGAGGGAGACGGCGTTGGAGCAAGAATGGAAGTGAGGAAAGGGAAAGTAAGAGAAAGACAATAATTTGCCTTCTATTTAAATTCCAGCCAGGATTAACTGTGGAATCGCAGGTATCAAACCTCATCTGGCGGCACGGCTAAAGACGACTCCCTCAAAGACGGGAAAAGTTGGCGTCCTCGCTGTAGCTGTGTGTGTGATGGAAAGCAGAGAGAGACAGATTCTGGGATTGGGGTGTTTCCCTCTGCTTTTTCACTTATCTTTCGCCCTCCTATCCCAAGGAAATTGGACGTAAAATGACAAAATACATCTCACACTCCACGTTTTACGGGGCAATGACACAGTACGGTGAGGGATGAAAGCTCCATCATGTGTCTGTCCGGCCGCTCCGCCGTCAGAGTGACACTTACTCATTTACAATTCAGACACTTTCTCCGCCTTATTACTGTCTTTCTTCCACCTTTTCTTTCATCTTTCCTCTTGTTTCTGCTCCTCTCTTGTCCTCTTGTCTCCCGTCCTCTCTTCTTCCCTCTTGTCATTTTGTGTACATATGAAAGGCAGACAGGGCCTTTGGCAGCCACTCAAGCAGGATCGAGTGTGTGTGTCTGTGTCGGTGCGTGTCAGACTAAAGAGCAGAGGGTGATTTGCGGCATTACCTCCACAGCTTTAAACTGCATCAAGCAACTTGCAGACCTTTTTTATGACTGTAATATGAGGTACTTAACATATCACTGCCATAAAGCGCAACAGACGCGGGGTCGAGGACCTTGCACACGCAGACACGCACGCATACGTATGTTACTGAGAAGAAGTGATGCTGGAGTTGGAGACAGATGTACGTATAAGCTGAGCGAAGTTTTTATGGTACAGAGTCATGCGTCTCACCCAGGATAGTAAAGTGGGCCAAAGCTGATATCATCTGATACACTTGTTTGCTCGCCAACCATACAATCACAGTCCTTCCCTGCTGAGGAAGCGTTCAAACTGCTATTTGAACATCAATGCAGCATGCAAATAACATTCACCACCCCTATTCACATCAGATAAGATAACCCACAATGCCTCGTCTGGCAGTGCAGAGATGTGTTTTGCATCCTAAGGCTACGCTGCTGCTACAAAACATCATAAATGAGCCCTCTCAGCAAGTTCCCTTGGAAAAAAAAAAAGAAGAGGAAGAAGTTGGTGACTATGTATGTTCAGTATGTGAGCGTGCATGTGTGTGTATGTGTGTGTGTGTGTGTGTGTGTAAAAGCACACATAGACTTAATGGTAAGAGAGATGGAGAGAGGATTAGAGAGGGGAGTGGAGGGGTGAGGTGGCCCTTTAATTTGGAAAGTTTGATGTGAATGACGCACATCTGGCTCCCCAACATGATGGATTCTGCTACACATGCAATATGGGAAAGTGATCCTTCCTTCTTTTTCTTTCTTCTATCTTCTCCCTCCTTCTGCATCTCCTGCCTTCCATCTCATCAACATGCAACTACCCCCCCACCCCGCCTCCCCCACCTCTCGCTCACATCACTTCCTGCTTCCTGCTTTCCTGACTCCTTCTGCTGGTTTGAGCGTGCCAGGCTGCAGCACAGACAGACACTGTTGCACGAGGGAAAATCAAAGCACACTCAATACAGACATTTTCACCCTCGCTTCAGACACTAATATGATTCGATGATTGACATTTCACAAGAATTGAAGTTCACTTGGAAAGAGCAAGCCATTCAGGGTCCAGCAGCGCCTGCAGCTGTGCATGTGTGTCAGGCCATGCATGGTCGAAGAATGAAAGAGCAGTAAATAAAAATACTCAAGTATCTCAAAACAGTACTTCAGTAAATGTACTTAGTGCCAATCTCTGCTGCCTGCTTCGTAACTGAACTTTAGAAAGATGACGATGTTGACTTTGACCTGTGTGCTGGTAACTGTTATGCATATGATTCTTTTTCGTATTAGCTAGAGAAGTAAAGACACACATCTACACATGTTCAGCACTAATCCTTCTGAGATCCTGCTCCACTCTCTCCATTAACATGGCGCTGAAACGTTGAGTGAAACATTATATTCTAAAGTAAGTCATTTCAATCTGGACGCATTGTGAGAATAAAAATAAATATTTTTTAGTACATCTCATATTTGACCCCAGAGACGTTCTTCTGGTCCTTCTGGAGGAGGGGGGGGGGGGGTTCATGATGGGACCATTTTCTGGTCCTCCCTTCCAGATCAACTGTGTTTGACCAGTTTCGTGCCCAGAGAAAGAGTACTTATTGATCTTCTGGTGCAGGTTTTTCCATGCATTACATGATAATCAATCATGCCATTAACCTTGTGCACATTACAGGCCGGGGTGTTTGGTGAGACAGAGCAGACATGATGACCACCTTCAAACTTGCAATACATCCAAACTACAGCTGGGTCTTTGCTGTTCTCTGGAATGACGCTGACTGCATCTCTGTTCATCTCACCTCTGACTGCAACAGCGGCCCTGAAACACATCGAACTCTCCCTCCGAAGCCGTCTGCTGGGCTTTCATGAACAGCTAAAAACCAATGCAGCAACACCTGACAGCCGACTATCTCGGTTGTCGCATTGAGACCATTTAAGCTATATCATCAATCTGTGATCCTGTGACGCTCATAATTCACACCTGAACCCTGCAGTCCAACTCAACACACAAGAATTTGAGTAAGTGGGTATTTCCTCAGTTCTTGATATTAGCAATATTGGCATTGATACACCTGGAAATGTGCTGGCATGTCCCCAAGAGGGATTTATATTTCACTGAACTCTGTGTTGTTTTACAAAGATCCTGGAACAGTGTCATCCATCTGAATAAAAATGAATGAGTAACAATAAGATAAATGCTTTATGATCTCATATCCTTGTAAATAAAACAGCCTGCATTTAGTGGCCTCAGGTTTTGATGTTGTGTGTAAAGACAGCACATGCCATGTCATGATCTGAGGTAATGAATAGTAGACTTGACTCCATCATTTCTTTTAGTGTGGGGATTTTCTCATGAAGTGGCTGGCTCAAAAAAGTAGCTATGTGATTGGGGAAAAAAAAATAGCTTTTTACAGATGTTTCCATTTTCTGATGAATTTCACACAAAACCTTATTCAGATGTGCGCTTGTGTACTTGTATTAAAGTATCTTTGACATGTGACATCAGTTTTTAAGGCATTTTGGTGAGTCTTTACAGCCACAGTGAACTGTGCAGAACAGTCCTATTGTGGGAAACTACCAACAAATAAGGCCATACAGAGGCAGAAAGCCCATGAACCTCGCAGGAAGTAAAGATGCCTGCAGAGGAGGACTGACAGAGCCTCACCAGGGAATACATCAAGTGTGTGCTGACGCCCTTGGGTCAGGCTGGTAATGTGAATATTTGGATGCTAGGTGCAACAAGCTCTGACTGATATACGTGTGTTTCTGGCCGTCCGTGTTCTATTTGTGTTTTTGTTGTTTGCTGTTGGTTGCTTTATGTGTCGTGCTCTTTCTTATGTTTCTGATCTTTATGACTGGTTCACACTGCATATCTGATCTTAATGATACGGCACAATTTCAATTTGTACTTGTTTTGCTGATATGACTGGTGACCATTCTGTGGAAGCCTACAGGGCTCCTATAAAGACCAATGAAGAATAATTGTTCTACTCCGTCTGGGTGGCGTAAATGAAGAAGCATGGTGTGAAAGCGGGGAAAAACATTTCTGGAGATTTTTGCTAAAGAAAAAAAAACATTATGTGACCTGTCAAAAGCAGAGTACTGTCAATTTGTAACAAAAGACACAATGGGAATGGAAAGGCGTCCAACCTTCACGAAATGTCTGCATAAGAAAGTTCCAATCAATAAATGTGCCATGACCTTCCAGCCCTTGGAGAGCTTTTCAGTCTTGGCCACAATGATGGGCAACACACAAATATGCACACAATACATCTAGAGCCATACACGCACATGCTCACACACAAACAACTGGCCTCCAGCCCAGAAGTACACATCAGAGTGTGTCTGATTTATTATCAGTCCACACTTTGGGAGCCTCCAAACCATAAGAAAGGCAGTATTGTGTACGCAGTGTGGAGGGCGTGCTTCGTAGCTAAATGTTTTTGAAAATGCATTATATACAGCATGATTCATTCAAATGCATCTCTTTACAAGTGCAGTCAGGCTGGTGGGTGCACTTGAGTGGTGATCAAGCAAATGCTTACAAATACATAAAAGCTTTGTTCACATGCAGGTACAGTGGCGAGTGCAGCAAAATTGCGTAGAGGTTGTTGTTCTACTAAAGCAAAGAGTGGACTTCAATTGTGAATTTGTCACATGCGACTGAATTAACTACAAATTACAAAGGATCTACTCAAGAATCCGCATAATGAAGCATTGCTTGAGACAACGTTTTGACAATATTCACCCTTTGAGCTCTAATTTGAAGAGCTCATCATAGGAGGTACCGAGCAGGACTGAGAGCAGAAAGAGGACATGTGCTGCAGTGTGCTAATATCAGTGTGTAACTGTGTTTAACAGATTTTTAAATGATATGATATGAAGCAACACTTTCTGAGCAATAGTAATTAAACAAGGGCTTCATATAAAAAAAACAATTGTAACCATGTTGGCTCATTTGTTAATCAAAGGAAGCTAAAACTAATTTTCCAAATCATGGAGATTATGTTAAATTATACAGATAAATATAGAAAAATAAACCTTCGGGAGGTAATTACTTAAGAACGGTACAGAGTTCAGAACATCTGCCACCTGCCAAACTAAGATGAGATAATCCGCTGATAGGAAGCTGATTTCAAACACTGGAGAGCAGAATGTTTTGGCAACATTCCTCACTGTAATAAAGTGAAGTGTCTGCAGCTTCTTCCAGCCATCAGCTCAAGATTGAGCTCTATTTTGAGGTCAGCTTCAGAGGACGCTAGAGCTGAAAAGATCGGTCGATTAATCAGTTAGTTGATTGAGGGAAAATGTATTGTTTTTTTTCCAAACCTTCTGATTCCAGCTTCTCAAATCTGAAGATTAATACTCTTTTTTGTGTTTTTAAACTGAACGTTTTTGGGAGTTCCCTACGAGACACTACCTTGAAAAGACAAACCACACAAAGCAGTCACACACAAAGCTATATCAAACTATCAGCGATCAATATTACTTTGATGCTGCAGCTTGTTGCACATTGAGCTCTGCCAATAATGGCCATCAAGATTCATCATTCAGATGAAGCGTCAAATGTTTTATCAAGTATGCTGTGGCTCTGGAGGAAGTCTGAAAAACAACTCTTTCAATGCTTACTTGTTAACAAATGAGCATGAGCTCTCCAGTTAGCTCAACTGGCTGAGTGTGAACATAAAACCTTCACAATGAACGCCTGGTGTTGCAAGAAGAGTTACAACGATTGAACAGTTACTGTAATTGTACGGGCAAGTGATTTGTCTTTTTCGCTTGCAGTCAAAAACATTTTCTCAGGCAATATTTGACTTTTATTTTGCAAATGTTTCAGTTTAGACAGGGCCATTAATGACCCAGCATTGCCTAAATATAAAGGGAGAGCATTGACAAATAAAGTAAAGTACAGAAACATAGATCAGACAGTGAACGACATCATTTTAAAGTTTTGTTCGATACATTAAATCAAAAATGCCACCATGGATTTGCTGCAGAGCTCTTCATCTAAGTCCACTAATGATGAGAAGCCCCATACCCGCTGTCATCTTCTGAGATAATTTTCATATTCTTTCTAAATGATTTCTCCATCATGTCCACTGCAACCTCTCGTGCCTCTCCTCGTCTTGGCCCGGAGAGCTCACTGGACGAGATGTCCATCAGCTTCTCTGTCAATCTGCAGATTCCTGGCCCTGAAGTCAGTGTCCATTTGGCACCGTGTCCACACTGATGGATTTGTAAACATTAGGACCAACATGTCCACACGCTCCTCTGCGCACACACATGCCATTTCTCTCCGTCACACTCGCTCACTCCTGCGCCTAGTGTCCAGATGATTATGGGGCCATAAGGTGGCCTCTGACTCCATCAGCACAAAGGTAATCT
Source organism: Chaetodon trifascialis (assembly GCF_039877785.1). NCBI lineage: Eukaryota > Metazoa > Chordata > Actinopteri > Chaetodontiformes > Chaetodontidae > Chaetodon > Chaetodon trifascialis. Next base: position 18,648,143 of record NC_092058.1, on the reverse strand, counting down.
TGCCGCTCCAGAGAAGAATCACCAGGCCTTCTTCTGCTTTCTTACTCAAACATAATTCTCCCCATTTGGCATTTTGACATCATATCTCCAGTCTCCTCCTCAGTAACCCCTGCCGCAGCTTTCTTTCTCTCTACCTGGCCAAAACACGGCCATAATAACTTTATTTTATTTTTCTCCCTCGCTCCAGTGCACAACATTCAACCCCTACCTTTCTATTCTCTTTTTAATGTCTTTTCTTTTTGTCCTCCTCTGCCTTTCTTCTTTCTTCTCTCTGACTTCCAAGGTCAGACAGGACAAACAATGCCACTGGTGTCTGTCTGAATGTGGCTCGCTACCCACCACCACTGCCGCGGTCGCCTTGGCAACGCACTAACCATTAATTTTCAATTAAAGCAGACAAAGAGATGACAGCTCAGGGTCCATGGAAGATGTCAAGAAGCAGTATTAATATACGACAAGTGAGCATAATTGTGTGTCCATTTTCCTCAGCTCTCATCAATGCTATCAGTGAAATGTGAAAGCGGCAGATAATTTGAGGGTGTGGGAGACGCCGGCCACTGTTTTCTTTTAACCAAGACGCCTCTGATGTATCTCTAGAAATATGGCATTCATCATTACCTTTATGAATATTTTGTCAGGGATGTTATTATTTTCATTATCACTCTATCACAAAGATGTTATTTCACTTGGGATTCGCAAACACACATGCGTGCACTCACACACACACACACGCACACACACACACCTGTAAGCTGTATGTGGTGCGAGGACACAGCGCTGACTGTATTCCGTAGGTTGTTATTTGATTTCCATTATCCGACCGTTATGATGAGACCTCCAACTAATGCAAATGCGTGAGCTGCTCTCCGGCTCTTTGTCTGGTTCTGCAGGACAAATAGTACACCCATTAACGCAGAGACACAAGTTCCCACACAAACACGCACTGAAACACATAGGCACACACACGCAAGGCCAAAGCAGAGCGTGGACTTCACACAGAGTGGGGCCTTGGAGAGTACAGACAAAAACATGCCCGACAATTAAGCGCTGAGGCTTACAAAATATGGGAAAATATTTTATCAGCGATAAGGTGAGGAAGGCAGAGATAGCTAGTGGCAGACTGGAGCAAACACAATCAAATATTTGAGGACAAAAACAAAAAACAAAACAAAAACAAACACTGAATAATACTGTATATAATGATATATAACAAAGTGAATAAACACTCCAAGGGACACTTTCCAAATGTTGTTTCAGATTTTGAGCTGTGGCTAAATGACGTTTGTGTGTGTACTTAGCCTCCACTGCAACCTGCAGTGACACGCAACGTCTGTACCTGAATAAAGGCCTGCAGGGTTTACCTGCTTCTCAGACAAAACCACAAAACAAATGCTTGTGAAACAAATCGCACAATATCTGAACAGGCCACCACATTGGCACTGCTTTGTACAGTGTGTGTGTGGATGCATGTGTGTGTGTGGCCATGTATTACTCATGTTGTGGGGACATAAATCTCTTTATTCAGTCACACTGTGGGGACATAATTCAAGTCCCAGTAATGTAAATTATCAATATTAGGATCAAGACTTGGGTTAAGGTTAAGGTTAGGGTTGGACAAGTAGTGGTTATTGTGTAATGTCCCCAAAAGTGATGGAAACATGGTGTGTGTGTGTGTGTGTGTGTGTGTGTGTGTGTGTGTGTGTGTGTGTGTGTGTGTGTTGGGGCACAAATAGGTTACACAGGAAGTGTGTCTGCCATATCAGGGTTGAGTAATCTGTCACATGCCAGCCCAGATAAGGCCCAGCGTAGACGCTTTGTAGCGTGAGGTAAAACACTGTGTCATGGAGGCTATTGTGGATTGTTTTCTGTGTGTATGTGTGCGGTGGAAGTGTGTGGGTGTTTATGTATTTGGAAATAAGGTTAAAAACGAAAGTCCGTCGACAGGAGGACAAAATGACATGGAAAGAAATGAATCGCTCTTATTGGCCGGATCTCTGTTTTCTCCCACCATCTCTCTTTCCATCACTCCCCCGTCTCCCCTCACCTCTGTCTATCCTCCCATAACAAAACCCCACTTTTATCCTCCCTCACCCCCACTTCTCTTTCATCCCAGTCTGGCTCTCTGTCCCTCCCTCCCTCTGTGCCCACTGCTGAGTGTGCCCCTTAAATCACACGGTCCCTAAACTGCCCCATAAAAGATGGCAGGTTCTCCCCTGCCTCCCCCCTCCTCTCCTCCTCTTCCCCCCCGTCTCCACACATTACTGCTTTAATTAAGGTAATTACTTTCAGAGTAGTACTAATCGGGTCCTCTTCTCTCCTGGCGCACATGCACGCTCATGCACACACACACAAACACACACAAAAGCAAGAACAAAATTTACTCACACACGCTATAGTCTCTCGACATTGTATATACACTTCCATAGCCCGCGATGTCCGTGTAAACCGAACTGACCTAATTTTAAAGTCTAAAGCCAGACAATAACAAGTCTGAGAAGATGCTTGCTGCCACACCTGTGATAAGCTGCAACACACCAAGCAGAAAACGTTCCATTGAGGATGAAAACGGAGCAGAAATGCCAACCTCCATGTCTGCTGATCAACTGCACTCTTTGTTAAATACAATGAATTATTAAACACCTTTTAGTTCCTTCATACTGTATGTCTAATTAAAGCAGTCCCAACCAGACCATTCCTTTAATATAACATTATCTGAGCGGCACGCTTTAAGAGCTCTCCTTCCCTGCTTTGTTTCTTTTCAGCCATCAAAACTGTCACTGCAACAGAAGCCTTGTAACGTTTGTGTGTTGTGAATTGTACAGCCGATTTTTGTTTAAATTGTTATTAACTTCAACATGTGGAACCAGCTGAAATCTGGAAATGTAATCACAGAACAAAAACACTGAAACAAAACGCTGCTCAATCTGACAAAAAAAGAGGGATATTTGAGAAACACTGATTGTGTCGCTTGTCAGCAGACCTTACTTGATAACTGGTGTTTTGACAGCATCATAAAAGGGAGAAAAAAGAAGTCAGATCGTACAAACTGTACCTGCATTTAGTTTGTAAAATCTGTGTTTATTGCTGTGCTAACAACAGAAATTAAATATTATTTCTGAGATTTCACTCACGATCAAGAGATTTTCATGCACCTGATCTCGGTCATGGTCATATTTACGTTGGGATGAGAGCCGACGGCAGTGGGAGGCCACTATCAGCCAGCATCGACTGAGCACGTGCAGCTTCATGGATCCACATGTCTTGCTCCAGGCATACTTTTTTCCCACTGATGGAAGAGGAGGCAGACACCAACTGGCTGCTAAGTTTAATTCAGGGGGATGTGTGGATGTACAAGTGGCCTGTCACAGGAGACTCCTTCCGCCACCATCCCCCTCTCTTCTTCCCCCAAAGGCACCTTGACTGATAATGAGAGAGGGAATGCAGGTACAGCTAGGACTCAGGGGGGTTTCAATTAACGCCCTGCAGATTAATAAAGAGTAATAAGGTGTAGTGCGTTTATGTGTGCGTGTGTGCATGTGTTTTTTGCATGTGTTCATGTGTATGCGTGTCCATGTGTGGTGACAAGACCCCTGTCGCTCAGTGTGATGGAGAGAACGGAAAGGGAAAAGGGCTGTGAAAAAGCAGCGGCAGACTGTGGCGTGGAGGGCCCTCAGAGCACAGCTCTGATTGGGTATTTGCCCAAGGATTTTTAATTGGTCATCTGCTTCATGTCCCCACAGTGTGATTAACAGCAGGAGATCTTGGGGTCATTTTAACTCCATGTGCACAAAAGACACCAACTCACACACATGTCCATACCTAAAAGAGGGCTGAAATCTTCAGAAATAACAGAAAAATCTGTAGTTATAATCCCCACGATTGTCTTGTTTTTAGAAGTCTTGATACTACATTTAAAAGATTAAAGAGCCATTCAAACACTTTACATTCACTAATTATCTCTCAATAGAGCAGTTTACATTATGAGTGGCAAGGTGCACCGTACTGGATTCATACTGCTAACCTAGGCACGAGGGAGTGATGCACATCTCTAATCCAATGTTTATACTGTTTATAATTTCTCAGTGGTGTCTGCCTCACTGTTTACTGTTCGCTCTTACATATCAGAGCTGTATTAAGTGACTGCTAATACAAAGCAAACCTTTTCTACTCCCGCGGCTTCAAATTAAAAGTATTCAGTTGACGAAACGCGATATACTTTTTCCCTGTGAAGGCCATGTGACTGCGATCATTCATCCACAAAACAAGAAAAAGGCCATAATCTGCATTTTTGAAAGGCAGATACTTTAAAATATTTTATAATTGAACAAGAAAGAGCAGCAGTTTGCAGGTGACAGGCTGAACAACTCCAACTCAGCAACCAACATGGGTTTGTTTGGCTGCACTGTAAACAGACACACCTGTTCCTCTTCTGCTGTGTTTGTGACAAAAGAGCTGCTCGAGGACTGTTTGCTGCTGCCCCAACAGTTCAGGAAGTTGTAATATTAAGATGCACTTGCAGCATTTCTGTTACCACCAGTAAACACGAGTGTCGCCAAATCAACCCGGACTGAGATCTTAAGGATTATATATTTCCTTTTAGTTTCTGTACAGATATACTGAAACACACAGACATGCAAATGCTGTTTCTTTTCCTCTTAAGGATCATATGCTAAAGTTTGAAACTGTCCACCTCTGAGCCTGCTACCACCACCCTCGTATAAGTTTGCGGTGCTCAAAGCATGGAAAAAAAACATATTTCAAATTAGTTTTGCAAAACTTTTGGATTAAAATTACAATCACAACAGCAATGCGAATAACATACATATCTCACCATACATGGCTGGAAACAATTAGGGAACGCATTTCCTCAGAAAAAACTAAAAGCTGTTCACATCGAGGTCTGAGGACTATCCACCGTGCAAAGATGTTATTTTTGGAAGACACACTGCTGCTGAAGTGGAGTGCTTTCTACAACCCTACAAATACAAAGAAACATCTATTCAATTCAATTCAATTCAATTTTATTTGTATAGCGCCATATCACAACAGAAGTTGTCTCAGGACACTTTCCATATAGAGCTGGTACAGACCAAGCTCTTCTATCTATCTATCTATCTATCTATCTATCTATCTATCTATCTATCTATCTATCTATCTATCTATCTATCTATCTATCTATCTATCTATCTATCTATCTATCATCTGGCTATAGGTTTATATTTTTGCCAATCCTGATCTTATTCTTTCAGTCGGTATCAAACGTTATGCATCGTATGTTTCAAGGGGACCCCACCCTTTGTTTTCTGGTCACCATCATGTACCTTACAGATTTTTGTTTTTTTCGATGTGCAAAATTGTATTTGGGTGTTTTTGAGTGTAAATTCTGTGACTTACAGTCACTTTTGGGGATATTGTCCCAGGCAGTTTTTAACAGAGCCTGTGACAACATAAACATTTTGGTGCTGTCTTTATCTTTTAATCTTAATCTCAAAGTGCCACAGAAACCTGATAATCTCACAGCTCGGACACAATGCAAAGCTCGCCTGTGTCATAAACATCTCCAGAGTTATTCAGTGTTTTGTAAAACATGTCTTCTTGTTGCATCGATACCACACTCAGCCTTTGTTAAACATGATAAGTAAAAGTCAGTTTGCCTCCTTTGTATCCGGGCAGTGGCAGAAGTAATCTCAAAACCTTGACAAATGGCTCATTACTATAAGGAAAATATGTTGTGTCAGAGCGCCAGGTTATGATGCTGTGTTTGTCTGGTGACACTCCCTGTTGCATTTCCCATAGCGCCTCACCGAGCCTAAATAAATAGTCACACAAACAAATCCACACACACCCTGATGCCTGTCACTAAACCATGTTTGTTTTACAGTCAATTATTCTGAGTTCTACCAGTTTCACACAGGCCGCAGGCTTTGCTTACCTCTCTCTCTCTCTCTCTCTCTCTGTCTCTCTTTACCGTACAGTACAGGAATGCACCTACAGCTATCTCTGTCTACATGAACCTTTCCGTGTTGCATACATGACTTACAAAGACCGAAAGTTAAGACACTCTGTACTTTTCAGCATTTTCGTAATCCCTGATTGTGTTTCCAAAGTGGGAAAAAACCGTCACGGTTTTCGATTCATTCGTTGTTCACCTAGACTGACTATGCACTGTCAAACCTGGAAGCTTTTGTCTCAGCCACGTAGCATGCCCTGCATATCTCAAGCATGCAGGATAAATATTTACACAAGCAAGAACTGGATGTGAGGTATGTTGTTATTGGTAGATGAGAAGGCATTTGTTGTATTTACCGTATGTGTCTGGGTGTGAACATTTTTACGTGTGTGTGTGTGTGTGTGTGTGTGTGTGTGTGTGTGTGTGTGTGTGTGTGTGTGTGTGTGTGTGTGTGTGTGCGTGTGTGTGCGTGTGTGTGTGTGTGTGGTTCAGAGAGAAACTATACACAGTGTACAAGCCTGTACATCTGAAACACAGATAACATCTGACATGTGTGTGCGTGAGAAGGGCTTGTCTGTGTATGACTTTGGCGTGTTCGAGCCTTGATTTATGGCGTAGTGTGTTTTTTGCTGTGCTGTATGTCTGTGAGTGAGTGTTTAGGGGTGAAAAGGACGCTTTGAGGTACCCTGCGGCTCGTACATATATGTGAAAACAAAGTCCCGGGCCCCTGGGACGAGCAGCTGCAAGAATGATTGAGTGACACACGGCTCCACCCTGATGCATATAGGAGCAGAGGCATATATAGGAAAAAGGAATGTATCGAGGGCTGTTTAAACGTCAACAAATACCATAAAGCATTTGAACGAGAAAAGCTGCCAGGAAGATTAAAGTAATCAGGAGCAGTACAGAGGTTTGTGCAGGAAGTACACAGGCGGTGCAGATGCATGCAGAGACAGCAACTGACAGACAGGCAGACAGTTCAAAACTAGTCACACAGAGACTACACACCTCAGCTTTGCTGATGTCTAAATCAGCACATTAAGACACACCTGGGACAATCCTGTAAAGAGAGACGCAGGTAGTCATAGAGAGAAAAAAGTGGAGCAATCATGGGGGAAAAAAGGCAATGGAGGATGTGACAACAAGGAGGACAAAGCATGATAGGCCAGAGTGCGGAGGAGAGAGAATCAATCAGTCTTCGAGGGCCTGCTGATTAGACATTCTACAGCCTTCTCCATCTTCGTTAGGCTTTAATTAATTCATAATACTGAAACAAATTACCTTTGCATGGATGAAAATTACACCTAAATGTGGCGTGGCAGTTTGGCATTTGGTGATTAAATTATCTCTGGAGATTGTGGGAGTTTGATAGAGCAGCGTTGTCTTGATGGAGTCGTGTAACATTATTAGGTTTGAAATAACAATCCTCTCGTTTCCTACGTGGGGCCATTTGTAACAAAGTGGAGGGGAGATATAGTGAGGACTGTAGAGAGGAGAGGAGAGGAGAGGAGAGGAGAGGAGAGGAGAGGAGAGGAGAGGAGAGGAGAGGAGAGGAGAGGAGAGGAGGGGAGGGGAGGGGAGGGGAGGGGAGGGGAGGGGAGGGGCCTCCAAACAACGCTCATTCTTTCCACCAAAAGTCTCTTACATTTAAACTTGTTGCCTTTAGATAATAGGGAAAACCTTTCATTCTACTTTTTAAAGACTCGCTGGTGTTTGGCCTTTATTCTGTTGTCTGCAACTTCATGAGACTGAATAGATTGTGGCACACATAGGTTTTTTTAATCCACTTTTCACTGAACAAATGTCTTATCACACAGAAAGGGCAGATAGTGCCCCATCAAACTCAAAATGTGTGTCTTTATCACGCCAGCCTCATTGGCTTTGTTCACCAGACCACCAGTGAGGGGAATTCTCCACAGACAATGAAATACAATAAAAATTATACACAATAAGAAAACTTCCTCTCAACAATACAATAAAATAGCCTTGGAGCAGGAAAGAAAGCAGGAGAGCTCAGCTTTGAAGAATGATAACAGAGTTAAGGAACAGAATGGCCAGGAGTCTTTTCTTCTCTTTTTATAGGTTATAGATTATGGTAAGCAGATAGCTGCACAGCTTTATCTTCGTCTGAGCTACTCTGTCGCGACTCCAGTTGGGAGCTTAAAAGAAGGAACGCAACAGCTCCTGTAAAGTCTCATCCTGCCTTTGTCCAGGCCCAGGTGCCAAGAAAATAGGCAAAGATAGTTACTGCATCATGTGTAGATGCAGCCCAGGCAATGTTACAGCTGGGCTGTCAGGACACAATGTCCACCGGGTTAGTGAGCAGTTTCTGCGACTGAAGCTCGGATATGCACCAGGATGTGCGTGAAACAGTCACATCATTAGCGGCAGGTAAAAGATGAATTTTCTCGTTGTGAGTTCAGGGTTCATCCACTGTATTTGTTCAGTGTGTATTCAGTAAATATAGTTCTGTTCTCAGGTTTTGTTTTGTCTGTTGTGGTAGAACACTCAACTAAAACTCAATGCTCACACACACCTGAAACTGCATGGGGCGGGGAGGTGTTATTAAAAAATACAGAAGCAAGAGTTGCACGCGAGTCGGGTCACTAGTGGCAGGTGATCAAAACGAATGGGGTTACTTTAAAGTACAGGTCTTCTTTAAAGTAGGGAGGGGACCCGCCACCTGCGCCAATGACTGGTTGTTGGGCTGACAGTGGCCAAATTTTATCACCTATACTCTCTACAATAATCTATCATCTCTCTACATAGTCGAGCAAACAGAAAGGTGAAAATAAAATCTGCCGTCACCAAGATCACTAACAGACACGTTAGGCATCAGTTTCATTTCCAGGGCCTTGAGCCTAACCGTGCGATTCAGTAAATGACACTACAGCACGCAAACAGAACAGTAGGCTGTTTGCTCACATACTGTGTGTGTGCATGTGTGTGTGCATGAAAGTACTGTATATATGTTTGCAAGCGTGTGTATGTGTGTGTTTGTGCACAATATCTTGTTTGCTCTCGCACTAAAGGCATTGTAGAGAAAAACCTCCTCCGCAGGCAATAGGAGCCTCCGTGTCAATTATCCTGCCCTGAACCTGCGATCTCCTCTCTTCTCTCCCTCTCTCCTCCCTGCCTCCCATCATCCTCAGCTCCTCTAATAGGCCCTCTCTCAGGATGATGAGAGGACATGCTCTCCTCTGATGGCAGCGCAGCACAGCTCACAATGCTCTGTGTCAGGGCAAGATTAAGACAGGGCAGAGGGAAAAACATTCCCATCAGACGCGGAGGGCTCTGTGTGTGTGCGTGTGTGTGTGTGTGTGTGTGTGTGTGTGTGTGTGTGTGTGTGTGTGTGTGTGTGTGTGTGTGTGTGTGTGTGTGTGTGTGTGTGCGTGCGTGTGTATGTGTGCACGCACTGACAGGTATTAGACTATAAGGTATTGTTGCTTCCTCAAAGGGAACATGCCAAACACGGGGGTGAGATACTAATAAACACAGACATGAATACAAGCCTCTTTACTACAAAGTGAGCACGCACACACACACACACACACACACACACACACACACACACACACACACAGGAAGGATGAACAGAGGAAGCGAGGGAACACGGGAGAGGGAGAGAGAGAGAGACATAGAAGAGGAGGGAGAAAGAGGGAGAGAGATGTATAAACTGTCAACACTGTCACGGAAAATGGCCCTCAAATTAAGCCGAGCGTGTGGTTCTACAAGGGACTCTGGGAAATTGCCTTTTATCGCTTCCCAAACAATGGGCCGTCTGACAGCGTCACATATGATAACACACACACACACACACACAGGCATGCACACGTCTGACAGTGCTATGCCCGATAACTCAGCCAGCCGCTATTTACATTATTCCTCCACCGAGCCTCCCTCTCTCTCGCACCCTCCCTCTGTCTTCTTCAGCGACTTTTACTGTCCTCGGCAGCCGCACGCTTTCATGTGGTTAATATCATGCAAAATAACAGCTTCTTATTTTCCTGCTGCCCCCCACGCGCCCCTCCGCATCCCATCTTTAATGGGGGCTAAGCGCTGTAAGCTGGCTGAGCGCGAGGGCCTCTTATACACACACTACTGTGGTTATCTCTCCTCTCTGTTTATCATTGTTATTATTATTAATGCTCTGCTGTAACCGCAGAGCTCGAGACGAGAGCAGAGGAGAGGAGGGAAGGAGAGAGGGATGAAGGGGAGGAAGAGGCAGAAGAAGAGACGGGGCGGCGGAGGGTGGAAGCGCTTCTGTGATGTGATGCTTGTTAAATAAACTGCTATTTACCACCGTGACAGAGAGATTATTTACAAACATGCACCATTACGCCGCCCCCCGCCCCCTCGCCTCTTCCCTGGCTCCCTCATCCTTCTCTTTTGCTCTGTTTCAGAGTCACGCGTTTGATGCTCCGTGAGGGCCACACTGGTCGGAGGATTATGACTGGTAACAGTGTAATGAAATGCTCCTCTGCTGTACTGTATGAGGATGACAGAGGCCTGCAACATGTTGTTATCTGAGGGGATTTGTAATGCACTGAAGTTAGGGATAATGAGGGAAATGCTCATCTGAGCCAAAAAAGCCACTGTAAACTGTAATCTCTTGCACGCGCCATTCCAATAAGGCAATTTCTTGACGCCATCCTCTTGATTTCTCAATCAAACCGCGCTACTCACTTAGCCAGTGGCCTACACATCAAGCCCAGTGTAGCTTTTCAAAGGACTTTTTTTAATTACACTTATAAATAGATTTCCTCTCTATAAAAATATAAATGAACCATTAAATACTCTCAGAAGGTTGATTGGTTAAATGAGCAGCTTGATACAAAAGAAAGACTGAGGTTACACCAGGTAGAGTGAATGTTAATGAAAGCGGATTTCTTGAGCTTTGCTTACCAGGGAATTCCTGCAGATCTTCAACTAGTTCCCAATCGCTTGAAAAAAAAAATGGCTTTATGAGTGAGCAGGAGATGCATAGCAGTGCTGTGGAAATCTGATTCCCGTCTCCTCACTGACAGAGGGTCTGTGGAAGTGAACAGCTGTTTGGGAAAAGGACACCTTTCTGAACATTAAACCACAGGGATGTGATCATTTCTGGTTGGTCAGAAGGCCTCTCAAAACGTGTTAGTACAATGTCTCTAAATTTTTCAAAATTCAGTGTTAAATTTATTTTCCCTTTTTTGTCAAATGGGGTTTATACTGGATGGACTGGGAATTGGGATTTCTTTTGTGTTCTGAAAAACTGTTAAAAAATAAACCTGAAAATCAAATATTCCAGTAGAAAGCAGAAAGCTCTGAGTGTAGCTCTTCAGCTTTAAACTGAAATTCAGTTTGAGGACCTGCAGAAGCAAAGCGCAGCAGCATGTTGCTGCCACAGAAGCTCAATTTTTTGTAATAATAAAACAAGTGTCTGTTTTCTGTTAGAGTGGTTGTTTGTTTGGCTATTGATATTTACTGTACTTTTTTCATTTGTTTATCAGGTTGAATGGACATTTAATGCATCGTACGATAACTGAAGTAATATCATATTATCAACACTAGAGAGGTGATTGAGTCAATGTTCTTATGGGTGAGAAGCTACAGACTATCTTGGACAACGTCTCACACCCACTTCATGATGTGCTGGTCAGCCACAAGAGTACTTTCAGTGAGAGACTCATCCCACCAAAATGCAAGACTGAACACCACAGGAAATCTAACTCCTCCCTCTGAATGGCCCTTGGACTTATTTTCCCTGTTAGATCACACACATTTATACTGCAGTTCACTGTTGATCCTAATTCAATATACAAGCACATTCTTCTGTATATACTCTTTGTAAATACTCTTTTTATTATCTATTTTTTTGCTTTGTTTTGTGTACTTATAGTTTCACAGTATTAGTGCTGTCAGGCGATTAAAAAAATTAATCTAATTAATTACAGGATTTGTAATTAATTAATCTAATTAATCGCATTTTAATCTCATATCTGCTAAAGGTCCCCAAATACAGAATTTGAATTCTAGGACATTACAAAATTGTAGTGCATGACTTATCAATTGAATACACCAAGAAGAGAAGATTTGATATCCACATTTTTATTGGTGAAGTGTGCTTCATAAATGAAATTCAAAAGAAAAAAGGTCAAGCACATCAGCAAACCAATTAGGCTAGGTGCATTATTCAAAAATGCAATAAAACAGTAGCTGGAAATTAGAGTCAGATGATGCTATCTGAAACGCCTCTTTTAGGCCCTCATCTTCCACGATTGAAATCGGCCTGCAATCAGCAGCAACCCACTTTGCGATTGAGTTTGTCAGTTTTTCTGTCGTGGCTCTGCTCATTCATTTTCCTAACTCAGCAAGTGTGGGTTGGCGGAGTGAGCTCACGGTAGCACTAGCGGCACTAGCAGCAACTACATGTTTAGCGTTTAAATGATAATTCAGGCTGGAGCTGCTACGGTGATAGGAAAAGTCTTTTTTACACAAGGTACAAATCACTGCGTTCTTGTTAATAGTCCAGTCTTTGTTCTTTTCATAAATAAACTTGCCGTTCAAAGGTCCAAGTAGGCTTGCCTCGCTCTGCGGTGTTGCATCCACGTCTGTTGTCACCCTGCTTTTGACTAGTGGC